>NW_017177240.1:159245-202657 GCF_001652005.2 Ceratina calcarata
CTCGTCGTCCTCTATAAGAAAGGTCTTATACAATTTTCCCGTACATTCAACGGTTTAGGAGTAATTAAGGCAAAATGAAATTTTTTGCCAAAAGTTCGCCGTTTCGACGCTGGGATGGTCGGATTTTGTCAACATCAATGAAATGCCAAATAATCATACGTAACTTGTTAAATATCGAAGTTAGAAGGAAAACAACTTTTATTTGAAGCATTTTTCTGAAAAATAAAAAATTTTCGTCAGCGTCAATACTTAATTGGACATTTCCTTCTATACTTTTTAGCACGTAGCTATTTATTATTAGCATTATTCTTCCGACGTCTGATTTCTTTTTAATTATAGGAAATGCGTTTTTCTAAGGTACATAAACTGTTGGAATTGACTGTATAGCCAATACATCCTTAATTAGATCGAGAACGTGCGTGTACTTCATAACCAACGCACGCACGTTTATGAAAGTGTGTTCAAACGATGTTTGGAAAAGTTGGGAACCTCTGCGTCGTGCATAATTAAAGACCCATTCCTGACAAGCAATACCGTATGGACAGTGACGATCACTGCTAGAACTTGAAATTCTTGAATATCTCTTGCTGATTTGTTTTATTCTTCGTAATTTTTTTTCGTTACAGAAGAGTACATAAAGTGTTTTGACCGAAAAGCTAGATTAAAATTAGTTTCCCTGTTTCTGTTACAGTCACCCGGAGTGATGCCATTCTACGGCGATGCTGGTGCCGGTTTCCGGCCAGCAGCTGGTTTCGGGAACGCTGTTTGGCACCAGGGAGTTACTCCCGTGGGAGCAGTTGCGGTTGAAACGTCAGCAGCAGCATGGCCACCTCAGCAGTTCATTCAACAAATTCCTGCACCGAATCAGCTCGAAGAGCTGAGGTATCATACCCAATACACCGCTGCCGCGCCGTATCACCCGCAACCAGGTAACTAAGAACCGATTCTTATATCTTTTAAAAAATTCTCATCCAATACACGATGCTCAATTTATCTTCCTTATTTTTTGAAATATAAGAAATATTCATTACCATCGGGGAATAGGGAATAGAACGCAGGACAGAAAAGCGTTGATTCGAGATTGTCCGCGAATGAAGCGAGCGTGGAATGCGATGCACGTAGTAACTGCTCGGGTCTTTGTTTCGCGGATTTGCCGAGGAACGTTTTCGTGGAATCAGCAGCGCGAATTTTCTGATTACAGTCGCATATCAGCAGCAAACTTTCATTACTACGGATCAGTCGGCATTTCAACGAGCCGGGGCGACGGGACAATACACAATCACGGGGCAACCCTCGCCCTTGCCACCGGTCGCCCCACAAACGGTACCATCGACAGCTCAGAGGCCACTAAACGGCCAATTCATGGATCCTGCTGCTACTGCAACTCAATCAGTTGGATATGAAAGGCAGGATTACGTCAATGGCTACCAACAACAGGTACAATTAGAAATGAATCGCATTTAATTAAACTGTGACTTCGTCGAATTACTCTTCCCGAAAGCGAACGAAATGCTAAATTCTATAGAATTACGAAGACAAATTGTATGCAGTATTCATTTATCGTTGAATATATTTTTTAATATGCTTACGGGACAATAGATACTTTTTCTGAATTCATAAATTTCATATTAATAACCGAAGCATCATTGAGAATACCAATTGACAGCGAATTTCAATGTTTTCATAGATGGAATGATGCCTTTTTCCAGGATGTGACGATGGCACCGCCGCCTTCAACTACCCCTACGAGTCGTAGCAGTTCTGTGCACATGGATAATCAGCAACAGCAACAGGCCTCGCAACAGCCGCCGTCGCAACAGCAGCCGCAGCCGACGGACACGCAAGTGAAAGGATTTGCGACGATAGCGGCGAGCAACGTGTCGGGAAACGAGATGCCTGGGTATCCACTTCAACCGGGCCCACAGAGTTTACACAACTCTAACGGATATCCAGGCTATATGGAAATGGGTCAGCAACAAGTACAGAACCATCAATGGCAGTCGCAGCAACAGCAGCAGCAGGTGGCACAGCAGCAGTCCCACCAGCAGCAGCATATGCAGCGGCAGCAACATACGGTGCCCGACGGTAGCCAACGACAATTGTGGTCCGATACCAGTACTGCTACGAAGATGAACAATGTGAGCAACAACATGAACTGGTCCAATGGCACGATGCAGCAACAACAGCAGCAGCAACAGCAACTTCAGCAGCAGCAGCAGCAAAAGTCAGCATCGCAACAACAGCAGGCGAGTATGCAGAGTAACAGTATGAAGGCGCAAGAGCAACAACAACAGAATATGCAGATGCAGGGACAACAGGAGCTACCCAGGCCAGCCAGTCACATGAGCTGGGAGAACGGTAGCGTGAAGGAGAACCCGCACACTCCGCAATCGTGGACTGACAATACGGATGTGACGAACCAACAGCAACAAACTCAGGGAAATTGGTCGCGGCAAAGCCCGAAGCTGAGAGACGCGCAGAATCCGAGATTGACGCCATCTAGTCAACAGCAACAGCCCCAGCACCAAGGGTGGCTGCAGCATTCGCCGAAGTTATCGGATCATCAACAAAATCAGTCGCACCAGAACGCCCGGATGACGCCCTCCGGCCAGCATAGCTGGCAGCAGAGCAGTCCGGAGATGCAACAAAACTCGAGTCAATCCAATCCGAGGCTGACACCCTCTGGTCAACAAATGCAACAACCAGGGACACCTTCGTTACAACAGCAGCAACAACAACAGTGGTCGCAGCAGACGAAACTTGAAAAGAATCCTAGACTAACTCCGTCTAATCAGATGTCCTGGCCGGACACGCCAACTAGTCAACCGAATTGGTCGCCGAGCAGTATGAAGAGCGACAGCAGTCAGCAACCTCAACAACAGTGGCCGGACTCGCAACCGAGTCCGAGAAGGACTCCCGGCCATCAACCGGCCGCGTGGCAATCTCAACCATCCACGCAGGAGAACAAGATGGATAACCAGATGTCTTGGTCGCCTAGCTCCGTGACAGAGAACCAGCCGACTTGGGGTCAACACGCAACCAAGCAAGACATGCAAAACTCCGGGGAAAGAGTGCTCTGGCAGCAGCAGGCGACGGACACTGGAAAACCGAACGGATACTCGGACAACCAAGATGCTCAGGAGAGTAACGTATTTGCTCAATCTAATCGCGTGAATCTGAACAGTCGACTGAAATCGATGATCCTGAATAAGCAACAACAGCAGCAGCAGCAGCATCAACAGCAACAACAGCTGCAACATCAACAACTTCAACAGCAGCAGCAGCAGCAGTCGCAGCATCAAATGAGTCATCAAGAGCAGCAACAACAGCATCATAACATGCATCACTCGATGCAGAGTCAACACGTGAACAGCAATAGCGGATCGAACGGAGATTATCATACCGAGGACAGAATGCGAGACGACAATACGGATAAGTTACAAGAGAAACAGACGGAACAGTATTTGAATCAGTCGAGTATGATCTCGATGGGGCAGTCAAACGAATCCTTGACCGGTAATTTTTTATTGCATAGCCACCACCCTCGGGTCGATAGTTTGCCCGATGGTGGTGGCTTATGGGAATGGTCGGGAGGAGGTAATGGCACGTTGAACAACAGTAGCGAGCTACCTGAAAGTGGTATAACCGTCATCGAGAGCTTTATGAAATTCAGCTCGGAGGAGAAAACCGTTCTAGAGGAACCTGAAAAACAAGAACCATTGCAACATCACCAGCAATCGGAACAACAACAGCAGCAGGAGGATCAGCATTTATGGAAGGAAGGAACCAGCAGTCAAGACAATCAGAGCATCGACGACAAGTCGTTCCAGAAGGATTTATGCATAGACAAACAGCAAACAAACGATAGAATATTTGATCAGTGTGGGAACAATTCAGAGATTGAGAAGAATGAAACTGAAAACAGTGCACCTTTTACGGAAACAACAACGCAACCATCATTAACCAAAAACGATAATGCTAACTATCCAGAGAGTACGGAAAAAACAACGTCGACCGAGCCGATGAACGACTCTAACTGCGACTCCTCGAACATCAAGCAGGAGACCGTTGGAGACTATGGTTGCTCGAGTTCCGACTGCGTTCCATCGCCCGCAGCCTCGTCGAAGAGCGGAAGCTGCGTGACGCAGGAAATCAAGACCGAGCCTGATCAGAGATCGCAGGAAGAAAACACCGAGTACAAATTCCGTGGCGATGGCGGGCCCGCGAAAGTGTCGGCTGGTGTCGGTTCGTGGTGTTGCCGACGAGGTGGCACCGAGCAACCGACTCCGGAACACTTGCGAGAGGGTTGTTGCCAGGGCCTGCAAACGAGGGACGAGATGCTAGCCGACTCAGCGGAGAAGTCCGACGTAAAAACTGAGGGCCCGCAGAGCCCGCGTAGCGGAAGCGGCGTCGGATCGACGACAAAGTTACAAGATCACTTGGAGAAACTGAAAAACAATGTGAGGAGCGAAGTACCCGACTGCGACTGCTTCCCAGCCGACAAATGTGAGTTGCTATTGTGTATTCAGCACGACACTAACATTGAAAGAACACACTGACCACGTTTACACGAAATATAAAAATAATAAATAACTCTCTTAATGAATACTACTGTTAATTCTACTACTGCTATCATTACTATCACTATCACTACTACTGCTACTACTACTACTACTGCTAATATAGCCGGCCGACAAATGTATACATCGAGTCTTGATTCAGTGACCCAAAGAGGAATGCACGTACCTAACTTACCCCCCTTTCCCAGGGGGAATACCTACTACATGCGTGGCATAAATGTTTCCGCTTCTGTTGCTTCCTTTCCGTTGAAACGTCCAGTTTCGTAAGTAAAATGAGGTTCAACTACAAGGTCCACCAGAGCCCGGCTCGTACTACACTCATCTCGGGGCGGCTGCAAGCCTGCCTGACCTACGGAACGATCTTGAAAGAAGAACCGGCCTCAAGGGAAACGCCATTAGATTGGAAAAGGTTGTCTACACTGGAAAGGAGGGGAAAACCACTCAGGGATGTCCTATGGCTAAGTGGGTAAGTATAATTATACGCCAATTTTGCAAAGTTGCAACCGATCGCTTTGAATCGTCCTCTAAATCGTCGCTAAAGATTACTCTGGTCTATTTTTGTGAGGTAATATCAATGATTCATTAGGTAATTCGACGATCCGGTTTGGAAGAGAAGATCCTGACGGTAGTGAAACATCGACAAGGCCACAAATGCCCTACAGCCTGGATCGTTGTATGTATGGTTGCTTGGGAAGGTGTGCCTACTCACGAAGCCGACAAAATTTACTCTCTTCTGACTCACAAGTTGAATCGGTTCGGTCTACCGACGACTAGACGTTGCGGTACGAACGAACCGAGGACATGTGCTTGTCAAGGCCTCGATCCCGACACTTGCGGTGCAAGCTTTTCCTTTGGATGTTCCTGGTCCATGTATTATAATGGTTGCAAATACGCCAGAAGCAAAACCGTCCGCAAATTTCGATTATCAGTACGATCAGAGGTAAGGCATTCTTAATTTACATTTATTTCTTTTTTTATTTTAGAGCGTTGGGACGACATTGAATTATTTTAATATTCCAGGAGCAAGAAGTCGAAGAAAGAATGCACGTCCTAGCAACACTATTATCACCTCTGTATCTCAGCCTTGCACCGGAAGCGTTTAACAATCAGACACAATTCGAACGGGAAGCGAGCGAATGCCGTTTAGGATTCAAACCTGGCCGACCTTTTTCTGGTGTCACAGCATGCATCGACTTTTGTGCACATGCACATCGCGATCTACATAATATGAACAACGGATGCACTGTAGTAAGTAATCTAAAGAAATTTCTAAGTTTTAAACAGCTGTTCAGATGAAGTAAAAATGCAATCTATTGTTTCGTGTCACAGGTGGTCACCATGACGAAACACCGATCCCTATCGAAACCTGATGATGAGCAGCTACATGTACTTCCTCTCTACGTTATGGATTCCACGGACGAGTATGGCTCGAAGGAAGCACAAGATGAGAAGATTCGCAGTGGTGCTATAGAAGTTCTATCCAAGTAAGGAAACTACATCTCGAAACACTAATAATCACGCAGTATTATCATGAAATCATAAATATACTTTTTTTTATATAATTCACAGATATCCTTGTGAAGTGAGAGTTCGGTCAGTTCCTCTACAACCCTGCAGAAGACACGGCAAAAAAAGGAAAGAAGAGGAGCCAGACACGGTAAGCAGCAAAAAAGAGTGCAAAAACGCGAACGAGAAAATAGCAGATCCAAGTCGCGCGCTAGGACATCAAGATCCAAATCGGCCACAAATGAGGGACCCTCAGGTATCTCTGGAAATGGCTTCCATGTTCGAAGGGATGGACGCTCAGTTACAGAGCTCCCAAGTGTCCTCCACCGTTCTGGACAGTCCGGTGTCCATGTATCAAGGTTGGGGTTACCAAAACGAACAGCAATGGGGTAGAAATGGTTGGCTCGATCAACGAAAGAACAACTGGCTGAACCCTTGGAGGGAGTACTCATTTGGTGGCCTGGATAGAGACGCCAAGGTTGATCCGGACAGCACGAGCTTGGACGACAGCAGGCCTAGAAGTAACGTGTCTCAGGATGAACATCGACCGGGTTCGCGAAATTTGCCGAACTCCACTATGGACTCGCCGAGAAATTATGCGCATTCGCCGAGAACTCACCCTAATTCACCAAGGAGTTCTCACTCAGGGACATCGGGAGATGCCAACTACTCGATGTCTCCTAGAGGATACCCACCTACTCCTCAAGATCAAAGGATGACTTCGCCAAGAAGCTCGAACTTCCAAGATGCAGGTTTCGGACAACAAATTCCTACTTCTAAAAGTTATCCGAACATGTACGATGCAAGACAAAGTAACGCGTCCCCGAAGACAAGTTGTGCAAATCTACCAACGAATCGAATGAATCACCATCAAGTGCACAACATTAACAACCTCCGGAACGTCGGCCAGAACTGCGATCACTCGAAATTGCCGTACTCGAAACCTGCGCAAGATTCTAGTCAGCAGAAGTATCCAACCACGCAAAACTACTTAGAGGCTCAGAAGTCGCAGATCGAGCAGCCGTTCATGAACAGAATGCAAGGTCATCCACTATATCCCGCGCAGGCAAGCAGGAATCTCCCGTATCAAGGACAGCACGAGTCGAACGCGCACGTGTTCTCCGGCTCGTCTTCTTGTATAGACAACAATGGTCACAAGACATACGGTGCTTCGAATTCGGATCTCTTACTACGCAGTCCATCGCATCTACCGACGAGCAATCCGTCAAACAATCCTCAAAATTCAGGATCGATTGATCAGAACAGGTACAGAATGCACAAGGGTCCCGAACATAGAAGCCCAGGAATTAATCAAATGTCACCAGCGCCTTCTGATCAAGTGGGAAATTGGAACATGCTTGGTTCTTGGTATCAGGATCAGAATCAACAAGCCTACAACGATCAAATCAATTCCGAGAGAAATCTCCAACAGTCCATGGAGCATCAGAAAACGTACAACTGGAACGACAGGGTACCTCACCCGGATCAATCGAAATCGGGCTGTTGGGAAACACCTTCCGATCCCTCCCCCTTCAGGGTACCAAAGGGAAGACCACCATCGAGAACAGCGTCGAGCCAAAATCCAAATGCAGACAATACATATCAAAATTCTTCCAATAGAACGTTCCTTAAACCTCAAGATCCGACGCGGAGCGGCGCCTACGCGGACAGTCCAAGTACCAGCGCAGCGCAAGCAAGCGGAACAGCGCATCAGGTCAATCAACGGAGGCCTGAGTGGCAAGAGGATAAATCCAAGACGGGATATCGCGAATCGAATGTCACACCGAACGCAAACTCGAACTGCTTCCCGTGGACGGAAGAGATGAAACAGGTGCAAGACTTTCATCCTGTGCCTGGTCTCGGACATCCTCACACTTCCTTCCCCCAGTATGGACTGTATCCAACGTACCCTGTCTTCGAGAAACCATACTCGAACTCTTGGGAGGGTTACAATTATCATCAATCGTATCCCCATCCCCAAACGCCAGAATATCCGCCTCAGTTTTATCAACAACCAAAGAGAGAAGCCTGCTTCCCTTCATCTCAGTATCCCTATCAAGGAGTTCCTCCGTTTCAGAGTCTGAATCCTGGTTGGCCAAGATGGGACACTCCTCGGTGGGACATCTACGGACCGCCACCCTACTTCCCGGTGTTACCAGAGCCTCCTCCAAAAGCAGAGCCACTTGGTGAGGTGACCGATTATTCGGACAACGAGGATTGCTTCAAGGATTCGCAAATGGGAGGGGTCGCCATCGCCTTGAGCCACGGCAGCGTGCTGTTCGAGTGCGCCAAGCACGAGATGCACGCCACCACAGCACTGAAGAAACCTAATCGTCTGAATCCTACAAGAATTAGCCTGGTCTTCTATCAACACCGTAATCTGAATAGACCCAGACATGGTTGGGATGAATGGGAAGAGAAAATGAGACTCAGAAAATTAGGTGCCGTGACTACCGCCAGCACTACCACCAGTTCGACGACCACTTCGCAACCATTGTCAGGTCCATCGACGCCGACGAGTCCTGCCAGCGCGATGGCCAACGAGAAACCCGCGCCGCTACCACACATACCTAACGTGCCCAATTCACAATTTATGATGAGATCGCCCACTTATACCACGATGACGTGGACCACACTGTTTCCTATGCACCCGTGCATGATAACTGGCCCGTATCAAGAGGGGGGAGCCATCGGATGAGTGATCGTCGAAGGATGCGATTCCAGCCATCGATGACCAAGAAACGTGCCGTGAATTGATCGAGCGAAATCGCTGAGATCTAAGAAGCACGCGTCCCTTGACGTCACTGTTCAACACGCACGCAAAGAGCGTGAAACGAAGCACGAGAATTACAGAAGATTTGACAACAAGAACAAGTGACATATGCAACCAATCATTCCGAGAGAGCGGGTCAATGAGCAAACCGACAAAGAATTAATAGATGAACTTTTTACACTCCAGAAGTGTATAGTTGTTATTGACAAGAAAGACAAGAAGAGACAACACGTTTGCACTGCCATTTTTCTATCTCACGTTTTTACCGGGAATATAATAAACGTAACAGACACGGGGAACGAGGATGAACAGGAAGAGGCGAAAGAGAAAATGAATCCGCAGCAGAAAATACGTCACACATGGGATTTAATTCTAATCGGGGCTTCCCTTTTTATATCAGTCTTTTACATAAATCACAGTAGGGCGTTGCTAACGAAGGATCGAGCAGATCGGAAGATCTTTGATTTTTGGAACATCATTCGAAGATGAAGATGGAAGAGGAATACCTAGGTAGCTGATCGATATAAACGTGTCTATAACAGTTAGAGAAATGCAATCGAGTTTGATGCGATAAATGAATGAACGGCGCAGAAACGCTAGCGATTGACCGCAATCTCTCGCGCGGAGAAGCTTACGATATAGTAGACACGGATAATATTTAGATTAGAATGGAACGAAAATGATATGAAGAAAAAAGGAAAGAGAATTGAGGGAAGAACGAAACGTAATCTGATTGTACATTCTTTTAAACGGTCTCGTGTTGTAGTAGAATTGTAATCGTATTTAGCTAGTCCACGCCTAGACACGACGGGTAGTTGTTTTTCTTTTTGTTCTCTATACGTTTTTCACATGGAGTGGCAAACATGTATGACACGTGCGCGTCTGGCACAATCTTTTTTGTACGAAAACTGGATCAATTTTGTATCAAAGAGTTTAATCGTCGTTTATTTTTCTGCACGTTCTCTTTTTACAACTTCTGTTGTAATTGTTGTTGTTGTTGCATCATCGCACACATACGTACACGCGGCTAAAAATCGTCCATTCAATTAATCGATGCCATCGTAGTAGGTTTTTATCCACCCATTCACCTTATCCAGACATCGAACAGTGTTACGTAGTTTCGAGTCGATCCTTTGTAAAAGTCGCCTGCACAATCTCTAGGCTCGGCATGGAATGCCGGAGCTCGCACATAGACACATATTTACACGTACATACGTATACAGACACGAAAATGATCTCAAGTTTTAAGCTAATCAATTAAACGACAAATATCAACGTTTAATTATTTTCTTCTTTCTTTCTCATACACGTACATTATTATCAATACTTCTCTTCCTTTTTTTTTTTTGTTCGCCTACTGTACATTACGCTTCTTAATCATCGTATTTATTTCGTGACTCAAGTTGCACGTGTTTGCACCCGTAGCTCTATCCTTTAATCGTACCGTCATTTTAAGAAAGATTCGAGTGAGAACGATCGAACGAAGAGGCGGATGTACACGCGATGCGCGGATCGCTGTAGAAATACATTACGTGATACCGGTAATTCTCGGGTCTGTTCAGTACAAACACACACGTATACACTATACACGAGAATTAAGTAAACTAATTTTTAATCGAGATCTGTGAACGAGACGCGAATGGAGACGCGTCGATCGTCGCGTTGCCGTTTTCTTCGTCGGCTATGTTCTTCCGGCTGTTTCTTTTCTAATTCATTGTCCAAGCCCTTTAGAGTCTATACAATCGCGATCCCCGATTTATGGATCGGATTTGCGTATCCAAGGGATCGCGAGCCTTTCGAGAGGCGATCTTCTCGACGAGAGCGAGGAAAACACGCGCACAGAAAGATAGAGAGAGAGAGAGAGAGGGAGAGAAAAAGATCTGTGTAACGTTTCGCGGTAGATCACGGAGGCCGATGAAGCCGGCGAAGTTCGATTTCTTACGTAAGTGCCAGTGTTCGAGGACGAGTAAGAGAGCCAAAAAGCGGAAACGAAAGATGTAAAAGTAAATCTGTGTTAAATCGTCGTTCGAACCGATCCCTGTTTTTCTGTACATAGTCCAGCTACGCGACTGGAGTAGCTACCTCGAAACGTCCATCGCCACTTCCGGCTAGATCTGTTCGCTTTGCTTTCGATTATCCCACTTTCGCTTGTTCTTCGATCGTTCGTGGCTCGATCGATGGATCAATATGAAAAGAGGAGAGAATCAAAAGGATCGTCGCGACGTCGTGCCATTGAACGAGCGAAAGAGGAAGACAGAGGAGGAGAAGATCTTCCTAATTCGAGTAATGATATTTTACGTATCGATACGTTTAATTGGTTTGTGAGTGATCGATCGATCTAGCTTCGACATTGGAACCGAAATCGTCTCCGTTTCTTGCCACGACCACGACTGTCGGATGTATCGGTAACCGGAAGCTCGTTTCTCGCGATTTACGCGTGGGGTCGAAAATAGAATCGAAGAAAGGAAGGAAATTATGGTTGTCGAGGTCGATGGATCGTAAACGATGATCGACAGAGAGAGGCGCTACCACAGGATGAAGGGTGGTAAAAAATAGACGCGTCCAACCCCTCACCCATCCGAGTATTATAAGAATCATTAATATATTATCATTCATTATTATCATAATGTAGTAGTAATAATAATTATTAGCGGCGAACAGTAATAATTAGTAATATAATCTAATTTAATCCGATTATTTATTAAGTTTTGACGAAACGCGTTGATCTATTATATTTTTATTATTATATTTTTCAGCTGCTCTAGCTTCCAGTTTCTTTCTCTTATCTATTCTTTCCTCTTCTCTTTTCTTTCTTATTGATTTCTCGTGATTCGTGACACCGAACAATCGAACGCAGATCGAGAGTGCACACACCGAGCCTTTCCTTTTATCTTATCTTAAACACGTTTTCTCGCTTTTCGTCTAATTGATTTTCTCAATGAATTTTGTAAAAAGAGATTTCAAGCGAGCAATTTCGTTCCTAAGCTCGTATTTTTTAAACGCTAGTCGTATTTTCGATTTTTTATTATTTTTTTTTAATTGCTTTGTTTTTTCTTTTTTGCTTTCGGTATCGTTCTTCAATTTGTTTGAATTTTATTCGCCAAGAGCGTAATCGTTCCATTGTTTTTACGCGGGACTCCAGAATCCCTAGGTTCTAAAAAGATATCGAATAGAAAAAGAGTATAATTAAACTGGACAGTTGGCCGTCGCTAAACACTATTTTTTCGATTCGACGAGCACCGTTTTTCGATCTGCTTCCAGCAAATAAAAATAAACGAAGAATGATCTCAGCCAGTCAATTAAGAATTTCGCAAAGGAGAATAAAGGAATAAAAATTCACGCTAAAATCGCAGAAACACGTTTCTATTTTTTAACCGTTTTAAAAGATTGTTCTAGATAAAAGAAAGTAAGTTAGATTTGCCATCAATTTTTTTATTATTATGAGCAAACGTTTCGATCGCAACACTCTTCTTATTTCGTATATGCGACGAATCATTCGTGAACCGACTTCGCCGAAAATTGTCGGCTTAGTTTATTCGAAGACATCTAATGATTTCGTTGGCAGAGACGGTTCTTTGATGCTCTCGAACGCACGAAGGACGATTAGAAGTACTGCTGTTAGCGTTAATTTAGGAACTATTTGGAATAATAAATAATTGTACATAAGAATAACGATGTCTTAGCATTTGACAAATTTAATTTGAATGAATTTTTAGTGACATCCTTTTAATTAATCGATTTATATCTGTATTTATAACTATTCGTACTTGTTAATAATCTGATGAATTAGATGTTTTAAAATAGAGAGCAATGTTAAAGACAATAGACTTAAGAATTGAAATGATACCAGTGACTGGCATTTGATTTTTTAAATTAGTGATTTTGTTTTTATCTCAATTACGGGAGCGATCGTCAGCCGAGAAAGAACCGTCGTGTCGCGTCGTTCGATACACTCCTGTTCCTTTCACACGTCTCTTTTCTCGATCGCGATCTACGAATCCGCTTATACAGAATGGCGAGGTACACAGGCAAGGTTTTCCTCTCGTCGACTTCCGAATGATGCTCAGTTGCGTGCGTGAGAGAGTTTGAAAGAAGGAAAGACAGAAATGAAGATTAGATTTCGTGGTACGATTTTCCTGAGAATATTTTTTTTAGGTGGGAAAATCGTGCAACGAAGTACCGGTCGAACTTCCAATTGCAAACGATAGACGGAACAGAGAGAACGAAATGAATGGTAGCGGAAAAGGGAAATCGGCTGGTTGTCATTGCTGTTTCTTTTTTTGTACAGAACGCGAGAAGAAAATTGTATCGTCACGATGCCAAAATAGTATTAAATACGGTAAAATAATTAGGGCATAAAACGAGAGGAATCACTAGCTGTCGTATAATTGAATGATTGTCGTGTGGAACGAAAGTGAGAAGCGGTAAGTGAACGAGGAGGACACGTGAACGAGTTCTTTGCCAATTTATAACTTTTTTTTCCGATGGAGGACGGAAGAGAGAGGAGAAATACTTTAGTGTCAACCAGGGCATGATTCGATTACATGTGTGGTGTACGAGCGATGTGGAATGAGAGGAGAAAAGGAAAAGAAGGAAAGAAAGAGGTTGAAAACTGTATTTTTTCTTCCAATACCAAAAAGATGCCATTTTGTTTTGTACGAAAAAATTTACAAAAAAACTCACAAAAAAAGAATAGGAAAGGAGGTGCGTCGGGAGTGTAAGAATGAAATATAACAGAAGGAGGGTTGAAGCGAAGCGCAGGAGAGAACAAACTTTTTAAATAGTATGTAACAAGCGTAATGTAATTGTAATAACGATGCAGAACAAATAACAGAGAAGCAAACAGAAAAATAATAACGTAACAAATATACTTGATGTATATCTGTCTCGTGAGATGAATAATAATATTAATAAAATGAACAAAAAAAAAAATAATAATGAAACCACTTGTCCGCCTTATAAAGCCAGAATACAATAGATAATTGATTGATAAGAATCGACAAAACAAAATAAAAAAATTAAAATAAATTAAAGTATAAACGGTTAATTATATAATGGTAAAGAATACTTCGTAGTGTGCAGTTTACGCAGAGTTCGAGAATGGAAGGAAGATGAATGAAAGGAGGTCGTAAACAAAATCGTAGAGTGTAACGAGTATATTATAACGTACCTAAAGTGTGAAAATCGTGAAACCGCCGCGTATTTATATCTCTCAATTATCAACAAAGAGAAATAAATGAATAAAATATCTATATATAAAAAAAATTAAAGATATATATGTATATGAATAAAAGCAGAAGTGTTTGCATGTATATACAGACTTGTGTATACATACAGGGTGTCTTGAATTGTTAAAAGAGAAATTAAATTCCAAGTGGCTTGGTCAAAGGGTGGAAGTAAGGAAAGAGCGTTGCTCACAATTTTTGCACTTTGGTACCAGAAAACAATATCTCCCCGAGTCCCCCGAAATAGGGCATACGAATATAGCGCTACGTATACACCGGTTACATACATATGTGTACATATATTTTTGGATAAAGAACCCAGATGAAAAAGAAGTGAATTTTAAATCGAAATTGGGGCCATGACGCAGACCACAAGGTTCTCTCGTTGGATTGTTTCTCGACACTGTTTAGAAGCGAATAAACACAAGATATACGAAAATTATAATATAAAACAGCTAATGAAGAAAACATGACTTCTTTACTTTCTTTCATAGCTTAACGCAAAATCGAAAACCTGATATAATTGATCATTTATTTAAAACTTTCATGTTTTCGTTCGATAATCAGCTTTGAGAATTAAAAGAGATCAAACTAAAATATTAAGTTAAAGATTGGGCTGAGAGGTGGTCCGACGGGAGGACATTTCACTTGTGTCGGGCTCAAAATATGTATTTATGAATATTTATTTACGTGAGATTAAATGAAATGAAAAAAAAAAATGATGAAAATGATGAACGGAAGAAAATCTAATATATTGACGATTTAAGATAGATGGTCGTAAGTTTAAGATGTAAGTTTTATAATGAATATATATATATATGAATATAAATATATATATAAATCGATATATATATATTTACTTGTAAAGCGTTTTACTGCCTTTCACCGAGTTCGATCGCGCCAAAAAATGAGCCGAACGAGCGAAAGGAATAGCAAAGCAATGGTGAGCGAAAAAAATAAAAGAAAAGGGTCACTCCGGCTCTGAAATCAATCTAAAGAAGAAAATTAATAAAATCAATCAACGGTGAACGAATGAATAAACGAATGTAGAGGCTTGCGAGAAAAAAAAAGAAATGAATTAACCGAAGAGTGATCTTCGTTTTTGTCGTACCATCGTGGACGTTGACAATGTAACTTATTATTATTACTATTACTACTGTAATATTACTATTATTTTTCTTGTTTTCTTTTTCACTCCATGTTTCTTTAGTTCTCGGTATTACATTTAGGAAGGCGAATACGAAAGAAAATTGTGACGATAAAATGTTTGGCATTGATTGGCGTGCATTTCGATTTGCCGTGCGACGAAATTCACGCGGTTTGATTCAGTGGCAACGCAAACAAATTGAAAAGGAAGGTAAAAAGGCAGGTGTGCTTCTGAACGATGAAAAATCACATGTACACAATTACACGAGCGCGCACACCTACAAGTAATAAGTGAAACAGGGGGGCACACACAGAGACACGAATATACACGCGTACAAACTCTCACACACACAGTATGCTTAGAGTTTAGTAGCGATTTATAGTCGATAAGCGATAGAGTAATTTAAACTGATCATTGCTATCGATGACTATTATTGATATAAGAGTACATTTAGACGAAGAATATGTTATTAAGTAAGATGTAATTGTCCTTTGTGAATATACATAAAAGAGAAATGAGAAATACAAGAAACTTTTATGAGAAAAGGAGACTTAATCATTTTTCATATCCAACCGCGATTTAACTAAATGAAAGAGGACTAATGAGAGACGATGAAATCAACATTTCCTATATTTTTTTCTATTTCGATCAACTGTTGCTATAGGGAACCTTCCATCCAAACATTTGTAAATTAACTTTATTTTATATATCTAAAGAGTATGGCGTTATAGGCGATCAAACCTTAATCACTGGAACATCGATCATAATTAAGAAATACTCTACTCGTATTTTATAGCGTTATTTCGTTGAATTAATTAAAGGCGAGATCTATTTATTAATTTATAATTAGATAATTTCGATACAAAATACCTTGTATTTATTGCATAAAACCCATGTCATTGTGTAATATGATCGTTTATCTTATTTAATGTAATAGAATTACTTTTTGTATAACGTAACAAGGCATACGTATGTGTATAGGATTTGAAAGTGTTCGCAAGTGCGATTTCAGTAAAGTAAAGCAGCAATCATGCATATCATGGTACAATAAAAATGTTGCGTATTTAATATGAGTGTTAAATATAAATCGTACTCACCGAATAACCCTCCAATAACAGCTTCTGATCTTCCTTCTTCTAGATCTCGTACTGCTACACATTTTCAGTAAGTCTTAGCAGTTCTAAATGCACGCACTTAAAAACTATAAAATTACGATTTCAAGATCACTGTGACCCGGTTACTATTATGCACATCACAAATACTTCATTTAGGAACTGCGAAAGCTAAGAAATATCTATTATTACTTTCGCTACAACAAATTAGCAATATTTACATCGAGCACTACCGCACTATCAGTTGAATTGCTGTTGACTGAACTGTAGTCATATTCATGCACTTAAATATACATACGTACAACACGGGTAAGATTTGGCGGGGATTTTTAAATATACCGTATAATTTTAATGAATAAGTATATTTCGATGTATAGTAAAACGCGAACGGATTAGAAGCATAAAATTATGAAAATTCATCCAGCGCGTATATTCATATAAAAATAAATCTGTCTGAAGATACATGAGACAAGTAGAATAAAAATTATTTTATTTTGCCGTGATAAAATTTGTCATATTTGTAGACAGTTCTTTCCTTATAACAATTAATATACATCTCCAATCGTAGCCTTAATAAATATTTACAAGCGTAAATAAAAAGATAAAGCAACTTCTGTATGCAATCGTTATTCATTTATTTTCTTCAACTGGTAATAAATGTAAATCTGGGTTTTGAGATTGTATCACAGTTGAGCTCTGCATCTTGGTTTTTAATCCTAAAATAATATGCCTAATACCAGGTATCCATGCGCTGCATAGAGTGGCATGTTTCATCATTAATGCAATATGTATTTCATCTGCCTTTTCAACGTTCCCCTCTCGTAATGCTGAAAAATAGGTTCATTATTTTCTTCGTAGAATTTCGAAAAATCATCAAAAAGAGGACAAACCTGTAGACAAATCTAAAATGCTTTTACATATCACATTATCCAGTTTATCTTCAAACCATGCTGCTTTCAGTATGTCTAGCCTCTTTTTTACCTCTTCAGCTCTGTTTTTCTCCGAAATATGCTCATTAATAGCAGTCTCCAAATTTGTTAAAACATTATTTAATGTCTCATTCTTATCAATCTGTATCTCACTTGTTTTTTCTTCTATGTTTGATGGTTGAAACATTGGGGCATGCGATGCTGTTGTTAAATTAATAGAAGATTCTATTGGTGGTGGCATATTTAATGGTTTGTTTGAAGGAGTATCTTTATTTGTTGTTTGCGTAGGTGCCAGAGGAAATGCCACCCTCTTGTTTAACAGTCTTTTGGTAGGTGTTACAGAACTTTGTCCACCAGAATATGCCCATTTTGGAGGATCGTTCCATCCTGGATCATGGCCAGGTAACAGACCTTTTTGTAATGAAGCATTTTTATCTATAAAATAATATATCATTCCTGCTTCAAACTGTCAAACTTGTTATCTGTGCAGTGTTATTTACGTTTATTGTAATGCGAAAATAGATAAATATATCGAAATTATAATTACTTGTACCTTCTTCGCTCATCTTTTATTACGATCCTCTTGAAATTTACTTTAACAAAATTGTCAAAAAATGACAGAGTAACACTGGTTAACCCATTCGATACAGATGAGGATGAGGTGCTATAAAATCAGGTGGCGCTTTCGAACATACACATTGTGATAGTGGGGGGACATTTGTGAGAAAGCTGACGCTGACATTCGAAGGGATAGTAATCTGCCCTCGGTCAAGAGAAACAGAAAGGGAAAATAATGATAAATAATTGAAAATAAAATTTGTCATGACAATCTTAACAGATTAGACTTCAATTATTAGACCGTAATCGTTATAAAGTACATTAATAATGCAACCCATAATTAATTATTCAACCGTAGTTAACATGCAACTAAAAATATTGACGGTTTTCATACAAGCGAAGCCAGCGTAGTACAAAATATTACTTTAATTGAAGCTATTGTATAATCGCGAAAACGTGAGACCATGAAATTGTTTCATCCTTTCAACGTTTACGACGAATCATGGTTATTACTGGGTGTAATTAAACTTTTAGGTAACGTAAGTTTAGGAGTAATTTAGATATTCGTGGAGTTCCTCAAGCAAAATTCGTTTGTAATAACAGAATATTTGAGGACGTATTTTATCAACAGTTTTTCTGTTCACAGGTTTATATCCCATAAAATTTTTTAGAACCATGTATACAGATTACATATACGTGATTATATTATTGATATTGTATGCGAATCTTTATTTATGTCTAAGGAATAACACCAGTGATATGATTAACATATTTCTTCCTCTAAATGAAACATTCATAGTTAGAGTAATTCGATTATACACAAACTTGGTTTTGTTTCCCGTAATGATGATTTCAAGTATACGTCAAAGTTCAAAAATAAAGGAAACATTCGGACAAATTGATTTCATTGACACGAACGTGAAATTTTTAAATACAGAAATCGATCATGTTTTGCCTATGAAATATGATATCGTTATGATTACTAGTACAGTGTTTGCGCAAATAATGTTTAACTTAGTGGATTATTATGGACTATTAGATAATGATTCAAATTATATGTACGTTTTGTGGTGGATATTCAATCAAATACCAGATTTCGTCAATGTTATAATAATATGTTCGTTTGTCGTGTTAATGAGTAAAATTAAATTCAGATTCCGACAAGTAAAGTTGATATTAGATGTTATTACTAAAGGACAGCGTTTTTATTTTATATCCGAGACGACGGATATGAATGAAGGTACGTGTTTCGGTAACTGCTTTTACAAACAGTTTTACGCCAAAACTAATTAGTTTCATTGCAATTTAGATTTTAGATATAAACTTTTGAAGTGGCTCCATTCTGAATTACGCAGAATAGTCTCAGTTCTGAACGAAGCGTATGAATTTCGTTTTAAAATTCTATTATTCGCATACATTTCATATGTCTGTTTTCATATGTGCATTCTATATAAAAATTCTTACGATCCGTATTACGCGATTGATACTATAATAACAGTTTTATGCGGCACATTCGACTTAATTAAACTCGTTTACTTAATTCATCTACACCGCAATCTGACGTTAGAGGTACTTTTAGAAATATTATTGTACATGTATAAGTTTACCATAATTCCATTACTGACTTTTAATTTTACAGTAAATTCGAAGAATAAAGACACGAATGCAGTAGGAACAAATAATTGAAATATGGAGCACAGAACGAGAATTACAATCTTCTTGAATTAAGCGCTTTTGTATATACCAACTGATCAGCTTTAAAATTACAGGACGCGTGTTCTCTCCAATAGCTCTCAATGTTTCACGTGTTAACAAGTAATTATTTAATATATTCACTTGCTACGATTAATTACACAATCCTGTTCTAATAATAAACACATTTTGAAAGTAAAATATTCTTTCTTTTTATATAAATGTCCCTTTCACAATGTTCTAATTTTTTATTATGACGTGTCTCGTCAGCGTGCATTAGGCGCATGCGCAATGCCACCTTACGTGGCATCGGCAGCAGTCACTATTGCAGCGAACGTTTTCTTCATTTAGTGTAAACATTTGTGGAAATATTAACTTTTGTTATGGTTCAAATACGTTTAATGACACAACGTAAGTAGTTTGAATTTCATAGTGATTTCGATTATTTCCCTTCCTGATGTTTCCCGTCCAAGCATTATTATGTACAAAATGGCATGTGCAGTTTTACCATTCTAAAGCAATATTTGATGGTAATTTACTATACAGAGCAAAGGTTCTTAAATGATTAATGCAGACATTTCACGTAGGCAGCCAGTATAATGCACAGTAATTGTATATTTAATTTTGTATAGGTTATCTTCTGTCTGTCAATATGTTACATATTTTGGAAATTACTCATTTATAATAGTCTAATAACCACGTTAGTTAGGAGTTTATATAAGTGTGTTGTAACAGAAGAATGTGTGAAACATTAAGCATGAGATTACAAATAAAAAAATACCCTGAATACATATTTTTATAAATATGAATACTATTAGAAGAATTTAATAGATTTTTCTATAATCTTAGCTTTAAGAAACAATGTAATTATTTCAAAGAAATAGAAGGTATAGAAGAAAACCTATCCTATAAAATGAATTCTTCTTTTTAATTAGGATAAAAAATGAATCCACAATATATACAGCAACAACAGCAGCAGCATAGTTATTTCCCTGGACCTCCAAGTTCAAGTCAATATGGGGAAGTAAATTCTAACGTTCCACCGAATATGTTGAAAGGACCTCCAATGAATTCACAAACTCATGCTTCTCAGAAGCCTGTACCAGGACCTCCCCTTCCTAATTTACATCAGCCTCAAGCACCTTACTATGTAAATAATATACAAACTCAAGGTAATATATAAATTACTTGGATTCTTTTTCTCAAAGTGCTTACTTAAAATTCTCTTGTAATAATATGATTTTACAGGAAATACTCAATATGAATCAACAAATAATCCACATATGCCGCCACCTCCAACAAGTCAAAATAATTTAGTTAATCAAATGACAAGTATGTCTTTGGCTGAAAGACCACCGTCTACGGTAATTATATAAAATATTGTCGCCTATGTTTACAGAGTATTGAATGTATTGCTCTTTAATTTTCATTTTGTGATATAGCAAAACTTTCCTCCGCCACCCTTACCGGGAAAGAGTAGTCCGACGGTATCTGCTTCTTCAAATGTAAATGATTTTAACAATTTGTCAGAAATACCTGCAGTAGGGACTGGTAAGCGTGAAAGTTTAAATAAGGATTACTGTAACCAATGTAATTAAAAACGAGCTAAACTGATGTTATTATGATAGGTTCTACTGGGCAAACTGATCCTGGTGGGAAATCTGGACCGCCTATTCTTGGACCAAATGTGCAAGAGCAAAAGTTAGCACCGAAGCCGACTATATCACAGGCTGCTGGTCTTCCATTCTCAGGGCATTCTACAGGAACTACTTCTAACCAATATTATCCTGGCCAAAATTTACCATCAGAACAAATGTTCAACGCAGGGATGTCTTTCCCGAGTCAACCTGAAGTTGGCCAAGCGAATGCTGCTGACTCATCTGCTCAGTCTAACTTTCCCAGACCACCGACAGAACAGAGATCCATAGCTGCACCGTTACCTGGTTCACGGAATGTTCTTGATCCCAGAATGACACCAGGTCAACAAAATTTACCTGAATCTTCATTGCCAAACCAACAGACTCATAATAATACGCTTATGCAAGGAGTACATGGGCAACCGAACTTCACTGGACCACCGCTTCAAACATCAAAACAGAATTGGTCTGGACCACCATTGCCGACTCAACAAAATTTGTCTGGTCCACCCCTGCCTGGACCACCTTTATCAGGACAATATTATCCCACATCGCAAGGACAACAAAAACTCAGCCATTCTTATCCAGAACCACCGAATGTGACTAATTTGTCTGGTCCTCCAGTAATGAATCAACAAAGCATACATCCACCGATGCCAGGTCAACAAGGAGCTCCTCCGCCTCTGTTAACGAATCAGCAGGGTTTTAACAGGCCACCTTTATTAGGACAACAAAACATGCCTGGTTCACAAATGCCTCCCCTGCCTAGTCAGACGGTAGGACAGATGAACTCTGGTACAAATTTACCACCATCTGGTCAAAGACCATATGCATCTGGACCACCCATGCAAGGGCAGAACATGCGTAGTCCTTTAGGAGTGAGTCGAAATCCAGCTGGTACAATGCCGAGCTATCAGCATGCAGGATATCAAGGCTACAACAACGTAAGCTTGTTTTCAGAACGTAGACATACCAAATGTGCTGCCCGATTACAAGTATCTTCTTATTTTAGGATATGTATAATGCTCAGAGAGGTTCATATCCGGCGCCAGGCGTAACAGGTGGACACCAGCCGGATATGCAATCCCAGCAAGCTAGACGCTTGGATCCTGAACAAATGCCGAGTCCAGTAAGAAATTTTACCAAAGAATTCCGTATATTATTTAAGTTTCTTAACTAATTCCTTTCTATGATTGTCCCTAAAGATTCAAGTGATGCAGGATGATCAACGCGTCAGAAGTGGTGTATTCATAACAAATCAAAAGGGATTGGTTCCACCGTTAGTCACAACTAAATTTGTAACACAAGATCAAGGAAATGCATCTCCTAGATATATCAGATCTACTATGTACACTGTTCCTACCACAGCAGATATTATAAAACAAGTATGTTGACTGTTTTGTAAATGAATCTGTTACTTTAATACTGTACTTATAATAATTTCTGCTTTTAGACGAATGTTCCATTTGGTCTAATATTAAGTCCAATGGCTCGTATGGCAGAAGGAGAATACGAACCACCTATTGTAGATATGGGTGAAATCGGTCCCGTTCGCTGCGTGCGATGCAAAGCGTACATGAGTCCATTTATGCAATTTATCGATGCAGGCAGAAGATTCCAGTGCATGTTTTGTAAAGCGACCACGGAAGGTAAGTGTATATATTTTTATAGTATTTATTTCTTTATTACTGTTAATTCTTTATGGAATTTTAATTTAGTTCCAGCCGAATATTTTCAACATTTGGATCATACTGGCCAGCGCATGGATCGCTATGAGAGACCGGAATTAATGTTGGGAACTTACGAATATGTTGCTACTAAAGATTATTGCAGAGTATGACATGCATTGAAAATGTTATGATTTATATCTTGCAATCGTTTCATTTTGGAATGTTTCTTTCAGAACAATACTTTTCCAAAACCACCAGCTATTGTGTTCGTGATCGACGTATCATACAACACAGTCAAGTCTGGTTTAGTTAATCTACTGTGTACGCAAATGAAGTCAATCTTGCGGCATTTACCTGTTGACTCCGGTCAATCGAAATCAAACATGAAAGTAGGATTTATAACGTACAATAATACGGTGCACTTTTACAACATCAATTCTTGCCTTGCTCAACCACAAATGATGGTTGTCGGAGATATACAAGATGTTTTTATGCCACTTCTCGATGGATTTTTGTGTGACGTTGAAGAGAGCGAGTCTGTTATCGATGGTTTGATGACACAGATACCGGCAATGTTTGCAGAGACTTGCGAAACAGAAACGATTCTTGCACCGGCCATACAAGCTGGATTAGAAGCATTGAAGGTATTTACAATGTAATATAAAATAACAAAATTATCATTACATTCGATTGTTAACGTGCTGAACGACATTTAAGGCGTCGGATTGCGCTGGGAAATTAATGGTTTTCCATTCATCTCTGCCCATTGCCGATGCCCCGGGGAAATTGAAAAATCGTGACGATCGAAAAGTTCTCGGGACAGAAAAAGAGAAAACTGTATTAGGTATTTATTTCGATATTATTCATAAATAACTGCTTTTTAATCATTTGTAATACGAAATGAATTTTCGCTTTCAGCTCCACAAAATAACGTTTACAATAATTTGGGTCAGGAATGTGTAGGCGCAGGATGCTCCGTTGATTTATTTGTTTTCAATAATTCGTACGTGGACATAGCGACGATAGGACAAGTTGCTAGATTGACCGGAGGAGAAGTTTACAAGTACACTTATTTCCAGGTAATGGTCGTAATAATAGCTGAATAGGAAGAATAAAAGATGCTACTAGTGATTTATTCTTTCAGGCTGACATTGATGGTGATCGTTTAATTGCGGATGTAATTAATAATATTAGTAGACCAATTGCCTTTGACGCAATAATGCGTGTGCGTACGTCTACTGGTGTTCGGGCAACTGATTTCTTTGGACACTTCTTTATGTCAAATACAACAGATATGGAATTAGCTAGTATAGATTGTAATAAGGTAAAGTTTTATCATGTATTTAAGTTACTATTTATATGCATTTAAATATGACAATTGATTTGTGCGTTTGGCATTTTAGGCCGTTGCCGTGGAAGTCAAACACGATGATAAATTGACGGAAGATGAAGGTGTATATATTCAAGCAGCATTATTGTACACTTCTTGCAGTGGAATCAGGAGATTGCGTATTATTAATCTTAGTTTAAAAACTTCATCTCAAATGGCTGAGTTATACCGGGCATGTGATTTAGACGCGATCATAAATTACTTCTCTAAACTAGGTAAGCTGAAGCAATATTATACCATTAAGAATTTTTATATCAATTAACTAATATTGATTTTCCTCTCAGGTGTCTTCAAACTAATTGAATCAACTCCAAAAACTGTAAAGGAGAGTTTAATCTCGAGATGTGCGAACATGCTGGCTGCATATCGAAAACACTGTGCTTCTCCCTCTAATGCTGGTCAATTAATATTACCAGAATGTATGAAATTGCTCCCACTTTACATTAACTCGTTACTGAAAAGTGACGCATTATGTGGAGGTACAGTAATGTTTTTTCCGTGTTTACTACGAACATTAAGATAAAAAGTACCATCGCAAGTTTTTGTTTGCAGGTGCTGATATGACTATTGATGATAGGTCTTTCGTTATGCAAGCAGTTGCGACTATGCCAATTTCAATATCAGTTGTATATGTCTATCCAAGATTACTCCCTTTGCATGACGTTGACCCGCAAGATACAGAGGTACCACAAATGTTGCGTTGTTCTATTGATAAATTCACGGATGACGGCGCGTACTTACTCGGTACGAAATACTATTTTATTGTAAACTATGTAATTCTCTAAATTATATTGACAATTAATTTCGTTCCTCAGAAAACAGTATCCACATGTTCCTGTGGCTAGGCCTGGCACTTTCTCCACAATGGGTACAGGCAGTGTTCGGAGTCCCATCAGTAGTTCAAGTTAACACAGATAACACCGCACTGCCAGTATTAGATACTCCACTAAATAAACGAATTAACGATATCATTAGCCGCGTACGTATGGAAAGGCATCGTTGTATGAGGGTAAGTAAATTACAAAAGTATGAATTGCGTTAAAGATTTCCTACAGAACTGACGATCTATTAAAACCTTCCAGTTAACTGTAGTGAGGCAACGCGAAAAACTTGAAGTGGTCTTACGTCATTTCTTAATTGAGGATAGAGGAAACGACGGGGGTCCGAGTTACGTTGATTTCCTTTGCCATATGCACAAAGAAATAAGGACACTCCTTAGCCAATAAAATGAATCTTAAAGCAATCAGTTACCTTATGTTGAAATCCTAGCTTGCTACGTGTTTGTAGCTGTCGTCACGTTATGTTTGAGGATCAATTAGATTACTTAAATCAAGATTCGGAGCTCAAAGGAAATGGAACTAACATACCTACATTTATAACACAAAACCTATCCGGAGGGCAATGAACTCTATGAAGTAAACTAAACGAACTAATCATTCCGTGGGAAGGAACGCATGTAACAAGAATCATCTGGATACACTCGTGCAGTGATTTATACACAACTTGCGAACGTAAAGTTGTATTATTATATTTTATTTTAACTAGCTCATTAATGTTATTATGCTAAATTAAATAATAAAATGTATTAAATCATTATAAATTTATATATTAAAAATGATATCTTGCGTTAATTGAATAATACTTCCGCAATGAAAAACTATGTATATGTCAATGTTATTTTAGAACATTATATTTTATAAACTCAAATCTGTTTTATATTGAATGCACACTAAATATAGCACGCTTAACATCGATTTTAATATATTTTAATTTCTGCTTTTAAATATATCTGTGATTCTTGAGGAATAAATGACTTATCAATGGAAGGTGTAATACAAATATTGTTAGTCGATAAACTGATATTCAAATTTTTGCGCGTGACAAGTGAAATGTATAATTTGAAATAAAATATCTATTTTACCCGCCCCGTATGCATTCTTCACGCAAGATGCCACTACGTGGCGCATTAGTAGCTCGCGACACGTGGTGACTGTTTACGAAGACAAGTCCTCGGAATTTTGAATATACTGCTGGTAAGAGTTAATCAACCCTTCGCGGAGATAATTACTTTAAAATTTCATGGCAAGCATTCCTTATCTTGTTTGTTAGAAAACAATGTTACGTCGGCTGTGCTCGATGTACGAATTACGTGAGAATAATATTCCATCGATCTGTATTCAACATATGAATGAAAGAGATAACTTCTATCGTCAATAAACAAGCAATATACTTATCAAATCAATTTAGAATCAATGTTTCTTGCATTATTACGACGAAGCCATCTCTTTCAATAATTTTATGCAGTTCTTTTATTCAGTTTTGAACGCACGTTTGTCTGTTTCGAAGGGGGTTGTTTTCACTGGCAAGTGTGTGACAACGTGACGTCATGCATGGTGCGATCGACCAATCGGAGGTGGCGTTCTCTCGATTACATAGTCAGTCAGTCCTCCGGCTGCTAGGCTCAGCGCGACGCCATATTGCCTGTGGCCGAGTGGTGGCGGTCTGTGTTTATATTCGTTTCGTTTTACCACGTTTCGACAGGCCACCGGGAGGTCTCGCGAGTGACGTGCCGAACCGTGTACATGCCTGTCTGCGCCGCCCGTGAAACAGGTCGTCGTCAATTCGCGTGACAATAGTGAGCCGTGCGCGATCGTGGAGTACCTAAGTGACACGCCGTGCTTGTGCTACACGACTCACTTGTTCCCGTTTCTTCACCCCTCCGCGAATCGGTGCCGTTTACGCGTTTCTTCGTCGCCGTCGTCGTCGTGGTCGCCACCCCTCCTCGTTTGCGGTGTTTCGCTCCGACAGTGCGCCAGGATTTACTCGTCGACAGAATCAAGATGCCAGTCCGTAAGCAAGGTGGTAAGCTCTCCTATTATATTGAAACAAAAGACACCCCTGTCGATCCGTCGATTCAGGGTGAAATCCAAAATCGTCCAGTGGGAGGGGCGAATACGTACTCGGGTTATTCGGTCAGCTGTCATCTGGCTGTCAGTTGCATGCCTCTTTAATCACTATGTTCTCTATCTCTTTCTCTACTTTACCCCTTTTATCAAACCTATTGAGTTTCGCTCGCGATGATTTTAACGAGACGAGATAAAATGCGGCATAAATTACGATGGGAACGTTTTAAGGACGCAGTTGCTGCTACGCTGCCTCCGTTGTTATTGTTAGTTTTTCTAGCCCGACTGTGTGCGAGTTGCGCACAACGCTCGACCTTGAATTGCATACATGATCGAGAGAGGTCGCGTGTTTGAGGAAAACGTGATATTACTTTTCGCATAATCGCGTATAATTATCAAAGGGATGGAAATGATTGCGAATACTTGTTGGAGTTTAGACCACGTGCAATGCTGCCTGGGTCCGTGGTACTCTTTCCGTATTTGTTTTACAAACGACGCCACGTATAGGCGGACTAGGTCATTATTAAAGTCGATCAACCTCGTGGTTCACTTAATTTTATCTCGTCGTTCGCTGTTTCGCACAACTACCCTGATTGTTGTACTCTAATTTCTACACTCGTCATGCGATCGTATTATGAGTTTTACCGCGATTGCAAAATGGGGGAATTATTAAAAGTATTAGAAGGATCGATGGCCCAGGCGCGTGATTTTCGTCGAATCGATGTAGGCCACTATAGAATGTGTTGCAATAATCACACGGCTGTTAGTTGTCGGTGTTTGGATTTGGTCCAAGAAAACGCAATAATTTCAGCTCTGCCGGGGTACTTTTGCCGCGGTTATGCGACGCGGCAGGTATTCACGGCCATGGGACATTTCTTCTGATTCCTCCTTTTTAATCTGTACTTTCTTTACGATTATCCGATTTGTTTTCACTTCATTAAAGCTGCTTTTGCTTTTATGAACTATTCATGATAACAGGCTCGAGTCTCTTGCTTGTATGCTTTAACCACGTATAATGACCTGTACTAACTCAAAGCATTCTTCTTCTTGGTATTTATGTGGCATGTAAAATATTCAATAGAGAAGCAAACACGCAACGTAGTGAACGTTTTCATGGAATGAAGCAATGAACATGTTTTCGTGTTAACAAACGCAGAGCAAATTTCATGGTTGGAAGAATTCTTATCGCAATTCTGAATGCTCGTTCTTTTGTTGAAATGCGATGAAAATGAGGAATATACTCTCCTGCAGTATGTGTCACACACACGGCACCTCTCTGTTCTATGCATCGATCGATAGAAAGAATTTCAGAAACACGTCCTATCTATGAAACGAATTTGTCTTATCGATGGAAACATTTACAGATCGCATCGTTCTCATAGTTTTCCATACACTTTTTGAATTGAAATAGCGCAGTTGTTTGCCTTTCGAGTAAACAAATAATTGTTGCTTTTACTTAAAAACACGTAACATGAAAATTCGAAGTTCGGTTCTATAACCAAGAGAATAATAGCTAGAAAATCGATGACTGGAGAGTATCTATACGTTCCGGTATCACCCGAATTTAAGTATTCAAAAGGCGTTCACGTCGTCGACCTTTCGAATGCTCAGGTCTTTCGCACGTTTCAGCATCTCGTACCTACATTTCATCCGAATGGCCCAATAGTCGAGCGTTCTCACAATGCGCCTTTGAAATTAGTATCATTATCATTTTTATCCATCACGGTGTAATCGCGTACAACGGGCCATGGAATTTTCATAATCCCGTGTATCCGATACATGTATCCGCGACCCGGTTTGCTACTCGCGAAGTAAATGTCTTGCACAAACGTCTTAATTACATGGGGACCACGTTATAAAAAACATTCCGGGCGGCACGGTCCGTTCAATGGCTGCAATTAAATTCGTCCCTAATTATCTCCCTTTTGACGTTACTTAAAAATCGTCGCGACGATTTCTTTCGCATTCGGCGTGATTTCTCGTTTGACCGACTTTGCGGGCCGTGGAAAAAGAATTTTCGTGTCTCCTCTCAGTCCGGTTGCGCAAGACGATACCAGCGTGCCGAGTGCCAGCCAACGAAGCCGATAGTTTTCAATTTCTGCGGTGCAGGCGCTTCGTAGGCAAAGTCGAGAAGGAGAGAGTCAAGGATGGTTTATGGGTCGGTGATTCGCTTACCCCGGCAGGCCGCGAAGCTTTTATGCATGCCAATGTATGTACATTTTATATTCCTCCGGCCACAGTTTTCTATCCGCGATGCCACGCTTTCAACGCCGCGGCGCGACTCTTTGTTGGTGAACGTGCTCGAAACCCGGGAAAAGGGTCAAAGGGACGCCGATTAGGACTCCGGATTCATTCTTAATTATCATTGCCAAAAAATATCGTAATTTGAAGAATTGTTAATTGCATTGAACAGGGAATTAGTTATGAATCATCTCACGTATCTAGAATAATGATTTTATTCGCATTTCCCTATAGCACGTATGTCAATGATCTTTGAAAATATTTTAAGTGTCCACTCCTTGCATAAAATTCAAATGAACGGGGAAAGGGTTCGCTTCAGCACTGGAAATACATTCTACGACGCGTTTCAATATATATTATGCTCGCTCTGTATCTCATGCAATCGCATAATGCGAAACCAAATACATATGAATGTGCACGTTCACGTTTCAAAGAAAATATTTTATTCAGTGTTTCCCCTATTGTTTGATGCAAATGCTTATTTATATTCCGTATAATTCGCTGTCAATTAGTTTATCATCTTCGCGGCTGTAATCCTTTGATAGGATATCGTTGTAATATGTGTAATGCATATTACGGATCGAACGGGAGCAACTTTAAAAATAACGATACACTCCTACGCGAGATAAAACCGTCCATGCGTTAATACACGATCCCGAGGTTCCATTTTTTAACGTTTCCACGTTTACCGGCGCCGCGTGCATATTTTTAATTTATTTCCTCGTAGCTTTTCGCGAGCGGCCGCCGCCCGCCCGCCCGAACACGTGGCTCATTTATGGGTGCCGCTTTGCCGCAATTTTTACTCTGTAAATTCGTACGAAGCTACACGGTGTGCAAGTACATGTACGCCGTGATATATGCGGAACGTAGACGATATAGGACGAAAGGGGAGAGCAGAGCGTGACTGATAATGAGAGCAATGAATAGGAAGTGGGCCGTGGGCTTATGTACATACTTAGTTACTCTTCCCGCAGGGTTGCGCTATCTCTCTTTACCATGTGAGACCATTTACCTGTGCACTTCAGTTCACTCGAATGACATTTCAAATGGCATATTGCATTTTGTTGAAATTTACTTCCTTAACTGATTCTAATTAAAAAATTTTCATAAACAGAGAGCGAGAACGAATTGTGGGAAGTTTATTCGGTTGAGATTAAAAATTCAGTTTGCTGACTGGAAATTGGAGTCTTACTCCGTGCGCTTGATTATTATTTAATGATAGTTTTACTCCCGTGGCTCACCGGTAGCCGGCGTCCAACGTGTTAAGCGTCTTCAATTATTTAAATGTTTTCCAGAAAGTTGCTCGGTTTCTTTTTACTCCAATTTGTTTGGTCGATTCTCCGAGCCAGACTCGGTGAACTTCGAATCGATAGACCAGAGATACGATCTTGTACGGCAGAAAAGATAACAGGGGCGCGTTGCAATCGATGAGAGTAGAAGAGGTCGGACAATCGCGTTAGGGCCGTTGGATCGTCGATAATGAATCGAGTCAGTGCAGACAGTGCTCAGGATTAAAATATGCCGGAAGGTGAGGGCACAGTGTAGAATGTTAAATTGGATCCTGGCAGGTTTTGGGACAGAGCCCGCCCTCCCCTTTCGCAGCTGTGCCTGCACATTGTCTGGGGAAGTTCCGGTGAAACAATTCGTGGTGGTTTCCGGTTGATGTAGAGTTCACAGATATTTCACAGTATTGGTTTCTGCCGCTGGCCCAGGGTTAACCGAGATCGTTAATGTTAGTTCGAACGGAGCCATGCGTATCTCTCACAATTTTATGAATCGCCGCCTGTTCTATTCTATCCTTCGTCCTTTAGAATTCTGTTTTTGTCTGTAGTTCCGACTGTTTTTCTATATGAAGAATAAATTCTGCACATACGGTGCAGCTGTATTTTACATGGTAGAATTTATTTATAGCGCCGATCGACCGGATTACAGTATTAAAGGGGAACTTAGCAGTGTCATGAATTAAATTCGAACTTAATCTGCTTCCGTACTTCTATATTGGAATCGATTCAGTGAGCTAGTTAAATTATTCAATACCTGAACACCAATGTCGATTCCCGCGATTCGTTTCTTAAGAAGTTCCCAGGCGTAAACTTGTAATGATGTAAACGACTTCCCCGATAAGTATCCGCCAAGATACAAGGGAGTTACACGTGAAATCACGACCAAGTTTTGTAATTTAATTGCATGCCGATTTGCACAGCTCTTTCTGCTTTGGCTACTCGGATTTCGTTTTATTATCGTACATCACGAACGAACCGAATATGTAGGTACATGCACACATGCTCGGTTTCATCGTATTGCGGTAACACATCATTTATACCATTTCTGTCTTCGAACGTATCTTATTAATTAACATAAAACCGGACACAAGTCAGCACTTGCTATGTTAGCATCATCCGGCTACACACTGACGCGCGCTTATATCGTTTTCGGGTCAAATGTGTTCTGTTGAAGCTGTACGCTTCTCGACGACCCGGTAAGAACGTCTCTTTATACAATAGAGGCGAGGAATTCGGTGATGCTCCTTTACGCGGGTGATAAATGGCCGAAAATTTGTAGGACGGGACTATATCGTATATTCATGAATATAAAGCACAGTGATAAAGCAGGCCAAGTACTGTAATTTATGGGTTTATAAGTACTCGCGCTTGTTGCCGTTCTGAAGGTAATTAGTGAACTGCAGATTTTTATGTAAAATAAAACGTTCTTAATTGAATTCAATTTGTTTTACCTTCTAAAGATATTAATATGAATTTCACTGTTACATATGATTTTCTATAAATGTATAAAATTCGTATACATATAGCAAAGTCAGATTTGAAATTAAATTAAGATAAAATTCATTATTCGCTGGTGAATTTTGATGAGTCTTCTTTAGACATAATACGATACTATACAATATATGGATGAATGAAACAATTATATTGTGCCTGTGAATTTTGATGAGTCTTCTTTAGACATAATACGATACTATACAATATATGGGTGAATGAAACAATTATATTGTGCCTGTGACAATATCATTTTTGTGAATACTAATGGTTAACGCATTTCTGGGTGAAAAGGGGCCTTCACGGTGATTATTCTCAATTAATATCAAGGTAGAACCTCGGGAAGTTGATAGAATTATTCATGTTGTAGATATTACACGTGCCATGGTTTGGACATAAATCTAATTGTGTTCTGGAGAATGTGTATGCAAATCTGGCTACGCTCACAACACCGGGTTTCAATAATTAACGAGATGCCTTAGCGCAGTCTGTTGCATTCATGTATTCAAATTATTATGTATCGTCAGTTTTGTTTCTCGTATTGACGAAACATTGCAATTTATACCATTTTATGATACGGCGTTAAAGCGACGCCGTAAATACCAGAAGTGTTATTAGCTTCTCGCGTTATAATTATTAATTTACGTTGTCAGGTGATATTCTTGGCATTAATGAACGGTGGTCGTTGCCAATTAGTATCGGTAGATCAAGTCTGGCTCGCACGGTGTTATGTGTTCATCTTGGACTTTGTACTACCTTTGAATACGAAGGTAGGAAGTAAATATAAAATATAGGTGCTATCGAAATGTTCTTTTACAAGAATGTAATTAGAAAAAGTTTTATAAGTATGCTAATAATAATATCGTGTTTAATTGCGAACGTTTAATATTTTGCCACAGTCCGGTTGTGAAAACCAGCGAATATGTGTATAATACGGAAAGATGGATACGCGTATGCAATTACGCAACTGCAAATATTAATTCTCATATCCATATTTATACATATATTTGAATCGACTCAAAAATTCCATGAAACCTCCTCTGGTTTTCGTCCTTCTAACATAATTTCTCATCCTTCGTTTTTCAGTGGCTTCTCAGTAATAAGAAATTGTTAGCTTTTATTAGCAGGTGTTTAGATGATCGAAGAAGATGTACATAGAATACTAAAACAGGCATACGCGTCTATAAATGTCTACATGTGGGACAGACGACGGGGGTCGTTCACACACAGTAGATATATGCTACGCACAGTGTAACAAATTTCACACACGGCTATCGTGAACATTTACGCCTACACAGTCGAAGACGCGTATAGATACGATTCTTCTAATGTGGGGCGACGGCAAGAATGCTAAATTTAGGGTAGGTTCGAGCAGTCGATTCTCGAATCGTGCCCACGCACGTCGCAGGTGCGGCTGTCGAACGTTTCATCCGGTACTCATTTTTTTTCGCGAAAGTATTGAGTTCATGACTCGGTGGTTGCGAATTTCTCGTGTTCCTTCGACGGAAGGTAAACCGTCTCTCGGCCGAATTACCGTATCGACGTGTTCGACGATATAATCGACGCAGTCCCGAAAATCGCGGTCCGTTCGCGAACAATTTCGCGTGTCACGTGTCATCGAACCTGACCACGTGTAGAGGCGTGACAATACAAATAAATAGGAAGCGTGTTGGCGTTCCGCCAATGCGCGCCATTGTAGACTCTGAAATTGGAAATATATATCCCAGTCGGGGCGGTTAATCGCGGGAATTACCGAATGATCTTTTGCAAGCGACATTGCAGGATTTGTGTTCGAACCATCGATTGTAATCGCGCGGGGTACAAAGTAATTCGAGCCGGTCGTTCATGAGAAAAACATACTTTTCCACAAAAGCTTAGATCCTGTTATTGATCGTTTAAATAAATGAAGTAGAATGGAATGGGGTAAAAAATATTAAGGGGCTGCGTAAAAGCATTTGATGAATGTAGCAAACGTTTCGAGTTATGTATGACATCATTGCATTAGTACGTCGATAAGATTACTCTTCGTATGACGACACGTGAGATGTTTCTCGTCGAGATTTTTTTCAGACATGTCTCGTTGACTCCACTTTTACTGTCTACTACGGTCGATAATCTCTTGACTTCTTTTCTACTGCACACTCCTTTTTCAACTTTTTAACGAGCTCATTCGAGATCCGAGCACGTCTGACGTTTCGAACAAGAATTAATAGTTGACAGTGACTTTATAATTCAATATGTGGGTGCCAATCATTTCTATTCTGTGGACCATTATGAATTTGATGCAACGTAGACTCGTGTCGAAAAGCGTGACGTGTCCCACGTTAAACGAGTCCGCAGGTAACGCAGCTTCATTGTTTCTCTACGATTTTTTTATTCCATAACACCGTTTATAACAATTTCGTTGCAAATATTTGTTAGCGTGTACGCGCAATAATATTCTGCAGCGGGAAAGTAGATATTGATTATTTCTGTTGGAAGGTTTTACGGGCATTTCAGTTATGCGCAATTGCGTTTCTCGGGGTTAAGCAGTAATGCAAGTTATGCGATTTCTATCGTCGTTTCTGTGCTCAACCGTGATTTATACGATTTAGAGTAACGGCGTGTCAGAAGCTCTGGAATTTGTTACAGATTCGAGGTGTAGCCCCGAGCACCGAATCAGCTAATTAATTAGCACATAACCGAATCGGTGGAATGCGTATTGCGGATCTAGCTTCTTGCTTTAGTGATTCTTTCATAGTGAATACTTTAGTATCTTAAAATATATGAATAACATTTCGTTTCGTATTAAAGTTTGAATATTTTACTAACTTTTATTGTCACTAAAAAAATACAAAATTAATAGACGTACGATAAAAATGGTCAATAACTGGAAACATGAACCAAACGAAACTACAATGTATAAAATCTAGTTATTCCAGCCGCACTGTCTTTATAGGGAAAAATGTCGTTACTGCGAGGTCGCAAACCTAGATTCGAATCACTGCGAGGTCAAAGAAATCAAACTAGACCATTCCGGGTCGAGTGATTTTTACTGAATCACCATGAGATAAAAAACTCAAATTAGATCATCTCCGCGTCGCAAAAGGTCGAATTAAATAACCCGAAATCATAATTATGGTCTTGGTGTGAGGCTATTAAAATCCTACTTGAATCACGTTCAGAGATTTGAGATTCATAATTTCCGGATTCGATTCCTAATTTCATTCCTTGTTTATATAGTCGTTAAAGTTAATTTTTTCATAATTTTATCATTTAGTGTAGTGAATGTTATACGTGGTTAAGATTCCAAGCATGTGATTGGCAGAGCGTTCCAAATTTTAACTATAATTCAGTCCTCGAGTTGGCATCGAGAAAAGTCCTGGGAAAAGTTGCTCAGCGGAATCGGGAAAAATCCCAGACCGTGCGATTTAAACCGATAAAAATTGGCATGACAAACCTCTCGGGTACACCTGGCGGATTGACCATCGCGATCTCGGATTCCAGGCGGAGTTCAACGAATAAATTGGCATTGATAAAAGTTTGAGACAGGTCTAGCTCGTCCCATTAACATAACTGAAAATCCCAGACACTGTTTGACGAATAGATTGGCAATAACCGAGAGTCCGTTCTGAATTGTTCACGACTCGACTGTTCATCGCGAGTTCTCGGTGTCCCCTCACAGCTGACGCCTCGGATTCTTCTTATTCACTGCTTTCTGCCCACCTTCCCATTCTTTGTCGCGTTATTTCCACGAGGCCGTTAGAAAGTTTTCGCTTCCTCGTTCGTCAGCCTCTCTCCCGCTTCTTCTGCATGCCCGTCGCCGAAATTCGCTCGGGGTTACCCAGACGTGACGTAGATGCCCGCTATTCTGGTCAACGTGTGACGTCGTCCTCAGGGTGTTCAAAAATAAACTCGAGTGGCAAGGTGCTCCTCGTTGTGTGGCCTGTTTCTCTCGTCTACCTCTTTTAACCTCCATTCGTCACTGTCTTCCCTGTTGGCCGGCGGTGATTCGCACCCGATCCGACGATTATTGTGTCACGGACAAGCACCGAACCAGAAAATTAGTGAGACAATTCGTCTCTTGCTTTGGAGTGTCATTTCACTTTGTACAAGTGCAATCTCTCGACCTTTTAATTCTCAAGCTTTCAAGTCTTTTGTCTCGAAATTAATTTACATAAGTATATGTACGAATTCATTCAGCGTTGTAGATTGCATGATCAAAGGTTATGAGTACCGAGGTTCTTGCTCTTTAAATCACGTCTAAGAACATCGTTTGAAATGATTAACAGGCGCGTATAAAATTGGCAAACGATGATTCTTGAGTTAAATTTTTGAAAGCAATTGTTACCCTGTGGGACACCGCTTTGAACTGAAATTGTCATAATTAAAATTTGAAGAGCTTAAATAAAGCATGCAACATTATCTCTCATGACATTTCAATACAAATGTGTCTTTTGCAAACGGTTACATTCTAATCGTACGTCTAGCCGCCCGAAGTATTTTCGTTATATGCTCATTCAAGGTACAAGTGCAACAAGAATAGCTTCCACCGGGTTTACTTGGTCCAAGAGCGACGTAGTTTATTGCCCTATATTTTTGTACGATTTACGATGTTCATCGTAGGCGCGCTTAACGCGTCTCTAGCACCTCGACAATTCCAAGGTACATCGACTTTAATTTTTTCCATCTTGTACTATCGGCCAAACTGCTTCCCCAAAATGTTCCCAACAATTGTCGGTTTTTTGGGGCTTAAAATATTTCAAGAATTTGGGTTATCAAAATATTAATACTGGGAAGCTTTCAAAAACATGACAGAGACTCTTGTTTGCAGAATGATAACTGAGAGTCGCGAATTTTTAGCACGCAAGAACGACCGGCCATCATTCAATGCAGTCTTCACCTCATAATTCGTCGGAACACACATGCATAATTCCGCGTATTCCAAATCGGTTTCAGTAGTTCAAAAGTGTCTTTGTCTGTTTCACCGTCTGACGCCAAGGCAGCATAATTATCTATGAACGGGAATTTAACTATACCAAGGGAATGGTCTTGCTTGAAAATTGAATGCTCGTTCAACGTTTGATTTTTGTTTTCTATCGTTTCTCCGGGAACTAATTTTGCTCTGAGCACTGAGAGTAGGTGTTGAATAGAATGGCCATGCAGTCGGAAGTTACATCTGTTTGTTGGCAAGCCGGGCACGGTGTAAACGAGCGAGTCACGAAGCTCGTTCGCCGGCACAACAAAAATTTAATTAGAGAGATGCGATTCACTTTGCAGCCGTAGGCAGCCCCTCATTCGCCGGATAATGAAGTAATGCCGGCAGCTAGGCACTTGTGGTTACCGTCTAAGAACAGAGACGGGCGAAGGGCTAGAATGGAGGGCAAAAGGTTTCGACCGGGTGTACAGACTGACGATTCTCTATTTTTCGTTCGCTACTAACCGAGCGACGAACGCTTTTTCGCGGGCCACCGCATCGATCTGCTTCTTGTACCTCTCGTACCTTCGCTCCCTCTTCTCGTCCTTCTCCTTTGATCTCCGATGACCCAGCCACGTCTCGCTCACTTTTTTCGATTTCCTCACCTCTGGCCCCAACGTAAATACATTTCCGCGTAAAAAGCGGCACTTTTAAACTTCGCGACTCTTTCTGGATGCATTTATCTTTCATCCTCGTAAATGTGGCTGCACGCTTCGTCTCATCTCGTTGCTTCAGCAGAATAGAGATTTACCTACCATTCCCTTACTCCTAGTCAGTAGAGGTTAACGTTGCCCCGGTTAGGGTAATGGAACTATTTTCAGCAACGATGGTTCCGCTGTTATCTTGCCGCACCTTGTTCTTTGAGTTCCGTACGCGCTAAGTGATGATCTTTGCAATAATAGTAAGTAGATACAGTTTTGCATATAGAACGAACCTTCTCATTGGAACGCACTGTTTTCATTGTGCAAATTCTCGCTAGGTTTTGTACAACTCAAACTTATAAAATTAACTTTCCTAAAAATAATCTCTTACGTCCCTTAATTTTCCTCGCAACAGGCGTTCCACTTTGTGCTCGTCCCTTAGTATATTTTTCAAGCCAGGTGATCTCTTTATAATAGGCAACGTCTAATTAGGTACAACATAGCTACCGAACGATTTTCTTCTTCGCTCGGGAGCATCATTTTCGAGTTGATTTTGCCGGCGGCGAATGTTACTCGTCTTTTCTCTACCACCCACACAGCGGTGAATTTTTGTCGTCAAAGCCGGCAAAGGTTTCTCCTCCCTTGTCTCACTGAGCTATCCCTGTTTCACGTCTTCGCATCGCCGGTTTTAATACCGCCCCCGGGGTTAACGGGCTGGGTATGAAAATATTTCTTTCCAATGGCGCACGGATGCGTTCGCGGAAACGTTCTTTTTTAGGCCTCCGTTTTGTTCCGTTGCCCGTTCTCCTGGGTTCATGGATCGCAAACGTTTAATTGTTGAACTGCTCCACTTTCCTGATTATTTTATGCAAAAGGACGTACTATCTCCTACTTCTGTGATGCCACCACCCCGCGGTGTTTCACGGTTATCACTGCTTTCGCAGGTCAGTTTTAGAAAGACGAGTTAGAAGACACTCATTTGGTAGCGAACAAATTTCGAGATCTGAAGTTTCCTACCATTTTCGATGGGGCGAATTCCCTGTACGTTTTTGTACGTGATCCCTGAGCAAATGCCGGGGAATAGCGAAGGTCGGAATAATTTCCGAATTCACGAGAGTAACCTCCACGGGGAAGCTTCGCCTTTAGGCGCTTTTCATTCGATATGCCACCAGTGTCTTACGTGAGCTCGCAGCGGCAAACCAATTTTTAGTAGAAGGCATTTCTGTTATTTTACGTAGACAATATTTATTTTTAGACTGCGCGTTTTATGCATTTATAGAAAATTTAGAAAATATGCAATTGGAGGCATTTCATGCGCAGAAATGAACGAGTGCTGAGGATAGAATGGTCCCGTCCACTGAGTGATGATCATCGTGAAAGAATGGATGTAATCCTCTTTACAACCGGCAGTTCGTTGTCAATGTTCACACTTCAGTTTCATGTACCATTCGCGAGGAAATTGTAAGACCAGACCTAACTACTCTGTTCTCCGCCATCGAAGTACGTCAGAGGTGAATTTCTGGTGTATAATCCCTGAAGAAATTCGACATGGTTCAGGAATATAGATTCTACTCCACGTGATTAATTTTCTTGTCCATTATAAAATTGCAAAACGTAACGCGTTCTTTTTAAAAACTTCGACTCGTTAGATGGGGTCGAAAATTGATTTCAATTTTGAGTTTACATAAGTCGGAAAGAAAAACGAGAACGAACGCAATCAAAGATAAAACGTGAAAGGTTTCTTGGTGATATCTCTCCCGGCTTCCTCAGTCGTCCTGGACCAATCGGTGAAGGCAGTAGAGATCTCATTACCTCTCGCCCGGATATAACGTAGTTCCCCTTTGACGCCAGCGTTCGATGGGTTCACTTCGTACAGCCTCATAAACGATGAAAATAGGTCACGGATAAAGTTATACCGTCGCATTAAGAGGATCACCGGTTCCTTTGTATCGTCGATATTGCATTCCTAATAACCTTTGTCGCGAAATTTCATCTTAATTATTCTTTCCAATCTCCTGTAGACATCTTTTAACTCTGATCTAATCCACATTTCCTTATCATAATTCTAAAACCCGCGAATTTCGCTTGACCTTTGGTCTGATGGATTCGTGCTAGTTTCCTAATCTAAATCAGAATACAGAAAGTTAGGTAGTAGCAGGCGTGCGTTATACCGCTGCACGGTGTGGTGATAAAACCGCTAATTGTTCGGAGAGAAATTTCGCGCCGCGCCATATCCGGACTCGTACTACTGGGACAGTTACGTCAGCGCATCTAATCCACCGTGCGAAATGTTGTAGCAGATTCTATGAAATTACCTGTAGAGAAAACTCCTTAAAAACTTCTTTCTTGTTGTTTGCATTAAACAGCAAAATAAAAAATTTATGGTATCAAATTGAAAAATAGAGAGAATTCTCTTTTCTCATTTAGTTATTGCAATATGCATTCAGTTTCTGACTGTATGTTTATACATCATAATTTTCTTAGAAATACATGTATAAATCTATAGTTTATTTATAATTGCTATTATGAAATACGAGAAATTTGAAAATAATGATTTTTTTATGTTTTGCATTGCAGGTGAGTGTGACCAATTTGTGGAGTGCAACAACGTCCAAAACATCACAGATTTTGCGCCACGTCCTGCACGAAAACATGCAGGTAGGAAAGTCATCAAATCATTAATCATATATCGCGTATTCGAAAATAAGCTTCACGATATTAACGATTATATAGAACTACAATTAGCCATTACGAGTCTATAAATAGTATTTGTTACTTTATACACGAACGCATTTCTCTGTTAAAAAATCTGAAGTAAATTCTTGTCGAAGAATAATAGAATATTAATTCATATTATATTTCACTTTAATTATTCATCATAATCAAACGTTTTATCAGATTTTACAATGCGTACTAAGACTCGTGAACGGGGGTGTAGTTATGCTTGAAATGTCGAGTCTGGAGGTAGCAAAATTCGCGCAGAGTAATTCTTGGAAGCGATCGCGATCCTTGCCCGTTGGCTGAGCTTTACGAGGGAGCCCAAGAAAAGCTTGTTGGTAATGTTGGTAACCGGTCAAGCCGCATTGTGCTCCCCCCATTGCAGTAGGTGCACACATGTGCAGATTCCTTCGTACACGAGCGATGCACGTCCGCGTTTCTGTTCGTCTGTACATACATATGTGCTTACGCTGGTGGTACACGATTGGAACGATAGCATCGTATGAGAAATGCTCGCTATTAAATTTGACTGCAGTCCTGTTGTGCAGTTCTCGAACTTCCTCCGTAACGAATTAGGAACGCGTTCGCGATTTACGTCATGTTTTTTAATACGTATACTCTTGATTTTATTAAAAATCTTTATAATCGCCAAAATACTATGTACAATAATTATTATTGTTAATTTCATGATATAAGCAGTGTACATATTGTTCTATGGTTAACACTAGATTGCCCAAGGAAGTCATTTTGACTGCTTTTGGGCAAATATACAAATAATAATGCATTAATTATTTTTTTTCCCAAGTGAAGTAAATTTTTTTTATTGTTAACATTTACTAATAACTTGTTATATGACTGTAAATAATATAAAAAATATTAAAAATTAATTTTAGACAAATTTCTTTACACATTATTCTTTCACAATGCAGTCATTTTGACTGCTTTTGGGCAATATAGGTATATACTAAGTTTCAGTCTTTCTAGTGTTAAATTAACTTGTTTCTTACTACGTTTCCAAGTCAGAAAAACGAGAAAGGCAAGAATGGGAACAGTTCGTTCTTGTTGTTTCCTCGGGAATCGCGCTCGAATACAGATACGTGTTGTCCCTTAGCCACAGAAATTAAGATGCATAGCCTTGATTTCAACGTAACGGTAATGTTAGCCTCTATACGCGCGGATATAGGGCAGAATACGGTTGTAGAAAGGAAACTAGAAAATGTCACGCGAAGCGCTTCCAATTCACCTTTCCGTAATGTTTCCGCTTTCTGTAGTCGGGATAACAATCGGTGCCAAGGATCTCGTTTCGCAATCTTCGTGAAACGATATGTCATTGGATAGAACGATGATTTGCCAAGTCAGCAAAGGTCCCCGTTCAAAGAATCGAACGAATTTGGCTCGTATTTTACCACCCTTCATATTCTCGTGTCTTCGATCTGACTCTTTATCACAGGATTCATGTTTGAACAATGATTTAGGATGCTCGAGCATTTTATAATACGTTTAAAAAATATTTCATCTAGCATTCAATTAAGTCAAGGATATTCCTGATTAATGTAAATTTAAAGGGAATTTTAATTAAGGCCGAGGTTAAGATCCACAGTTTCATATTACACAGAAAGTGATCCTAATATACGGTATCGCTCTTTAGCCAGAAATTTCATTTAGTCTGCCGCTTTGTATCTTCGATTTGATGCATTTAATTTGCGGGAAATGGAGTTAGAGACATAGAAATTGCGAACTGCGCACCGGCTCGTTAAGTTAAATACACGCGTGCAGACGCGAAACGCTTGTAGTGAACTACAATTGGTGTTCCCTTGATGTACGAGTTCCGTCGCCATGAATATTCATCACCTTCTGCTCTTATAAATGTCGTAAACAAAAGTACGCTTACTTTCCCCCGGAAATTTTCGTCTTGCCATTCTCTCAGATCTTCTGATAATTAATAGTCCCCGTTGATACGATAAATTGGAGAACAAACTTTTATCGAAATATTTTTTACCGAGCAAGAGAGAGACGTACGATGCTTATATGTGTATGTATATGTATGAAAGTTTTTAATGTTACAAGTCGAGCCAACCGGCACGATGAAATAGTTAATTTGGACGAGCTCCAATAATTCTGCCGAAAATGGTACCCTTTTAACTTGGCCAATTTCCGTGCTATGGATTTAAATCGACATTTCATTAGTTTCAATATTCCGGCACTTCCTCTTAGCATTATCTGGCAGATCTTCTGTTCTGTTGAGAAAAACCATATTTATTGAACAAAACTTGTACATTTTAAATTTTTACATGTCGCATTCTAAAAATATAAAACGCGTTAGAGAAGTTTGAGTGCAGTTGTGCGAAATTCGGTATAAAGTTTCGGAGCGTCAATGATGATAAGCGTGTTTTTAAACGAGCCAAGGCAAGGGTGCGAAAGTAGCACGAGGAAGCGCGACAAAGCTATGGAAACGTAGCAGGGCGAGTCTTCCGGGTGAGGCGAATTTAAGAGCATCAACTCCCCTTACATATTCGCAGTTTCCCGTGGCTACGAAGTCGCGGAACTTGTACCACGAGTAAGTTTGCAAGTTTATTAGAATGCCGTGACTAAAGCGATGCGATTACGTTAAATAACGAGAGACCAGTCGGCTTCTCTGCTTTCTCTTATTGTTAGGCGAACACGTTGAATCCGACAATAAGAAGGAATTGTTGCTTTCTTTACGGAGGTCGATTCAATATGAACTACATTTATTAATTTGATTAAGGATGTATTGGTTATACAGTCAATCCCAAAAGTTTATGTACCTTAGAAAAACGCATTTCCTATAATTAAAAAGAAATCAGACCTCGGAAGAACAATGCTAATAATAAATAGCTACGTGCTAAAAAGTATAGAAGGAAATATCCAATTAAGTATTGACGCTGGCGGAAAGCTTTTTATACAGAAATTATAAGCCCTGACGTCCTCAACGAGAAAT
>NW_017177240.1:203186-244933 GCF_001652005.2 Ceratina calcarata
CATTTCTAAAGTGCATAAACTTTTGGGATTGACTGTATAGCCAATACATCCTTAAAAGAAACTTTCTATGTATTTATATATTTCGTCAAATCAACAATCACTGCCAATTTCACACGGTACGTCGTATTCATTCGTCCTGTAATCTTTCGTTCTATTTCTCAAAGCGTATAACCATTGAACAGTGGATAACATTGTGGACGATTTCGGGTATGGAACGCGTAACGATTTTACAGGAGGGTTAATTACGCGTGGTGCAGGCTCGCTGAATTAATTTCGAATGTCTCTCACCTGTCGCGTCATCGCATGCCCGCAGGTGGTCCTTTTGCTTTGTGCTGAAGCGTCTGATGACAATATACCTGTTTAGTTGCGCAGTATTCCGAGACTCTGGTCCTATTTAGTGGCCGAAGAAGATATTGCGATACCGACAGCAGGGTTTACGGTTTAGTTGTGTAGCAACCAGGAACCGCCTAGTTCTAGTCCCTCCTCTCTCCTATGCACCATAACTCACGGTATGTGTCGTTGTTGCGGTAATTATAGCTGCGTTAACCACGTCCGCGAGCTGCTGCATCGCTAGTTCCCGCGTCGGATTAATCGTTTGCTGAATTACGGATAATTAATCCCCCACCTGTGCCGCTTTAACAGCTTTAAAAACGTAATTCATCGTATTAAATTTTCTTTCGCTATCGTAAATGTTAAAACACATCTGTGTGCATATAACAATTTTTTTTAAATTTAATCTATAACTGAACTGAAGTCACGTAATGCGAGACAGGCAGAAACTGAGAACTATACGATACATGTTCGAGAGGCAGGCACATACGTGCACGAGACGCTACATCAATAATGAGTTTCCTCAATTAGCGCTACCTTAGTGCGTTCAAGTTTTAACCGTATACATCTCCCCGGGCTAATATCAAACCCGTTCTAATACATATTTGATTTAACGTTGGTGCACTACGAGGCATCTCGCACCTGCACTCTCTCTGCACCGCTGCCGCATAGCTGCAGCTTTCTGTACAAATTACCCCACGGGAAGGACGTAAATGGTACCGACGTATCGCGCGTAAATCATAACCGTCGACACTGAGTGCAATAAAAAGTATCCTCATTCATTCGCACAGAATGCAGTGCGAATTTATCGCGTCTTGGTCGTACCCGGAAAACCGCTCAAATAAATAATGGAATTCTGCGAATCGACTCGTTCACCAAGGGACAGGTACACGATTCTTGTATTTTCTTCTCGCTTAACGCTAGCCTGTTTTACGCATGCCTCGTTTCACGCCACCGCAACTGTACTTACTCGCGGCGCAACGTTATTTCTTTTTTCAATTAACGGATAGAAATAAATGACTAGCGAGGTTTTGTTGCCTACGGTGGTTTAAAATATGGTTCCGAGCCGGGTTTACATTGTAACCACGTGGTCATCCGTTGCGAAACAAATTGTACGGGGGTCAGAGTAGGTCTGCGCCGACTGTAACGGAAAGGGGGAGCCGGAGAATATCGTCCTAAAGTGCCGTGGATGCAATTTGCTAGCCACGAGGCTCTCGTGCGCTATTTGCTTCGAAACAATTTAGGTCCCGGCCACCGTGGCGCAGTTCGTATACGTCACTGTCACGCCCCGAGCCGTGGCGCATCCTAGTATACATATACCTACCGATGGTCCTGGGAGATTTTTGCTCTGTCTCGTCCTTTTTCCCTTCCGTCATCTTCGTGACCTTTTCTTCGTGCTTCCTCTATCATCAAACTTTTGCCGTAGTTTCAATAAGTTTCCTAATATCCACCTTATACATATACAATGTGACGTATCGTTGCGTCGAGGCGGTATTAGGGGTGTCAAAAATTATTTTATTATAGAACAGCTCTGTAAATAATTTCATTTGGGAATTGGTGAGATATTTCACAGTTTTCTCATCGTTGTATTGACCAAATTCTTTCTTTAGAAGAATTGTGTACAGTTTGAAATAATGTTTTCGTCCCCTAACCGTCCCTTAAATAAAAATTGTAAGTGATAGCATTATATGTATAGTTCCCTTCGGTCAACCAGTTCATGCTTTACAACCTCAGCTCTCTCTCTCTTTTTCTTATTTCTGACTTACGACTGGGGCGCGAGCTGACTCATTTATGAGGGAAAGGAGAACGTCTCGGCAGGATGTCTGATCGTTTAGCTGTGGAACCATCGACTGGCAGGAAATCGATTTCATCTTACGAGGCCTTTAAATATCGTTTCGTTTCTTCCGTTATTTCTGCGTGGATCTGAGGTAGTTTCTCGTTGGGTCATTCTGGAAATTCTCTCTCGGCGAGAATAAGACCATCGAAGAGCAACGAACGGTGAATGGCTGCGTAAAAAGCGCAAGGGTGGAAAGTCTAGTCGTTCTGAAAGATATTATTTTATCACGTTTTGTAATATTTTCAAAGTATCAATTACAAACTATAATATTATAACATACATATGTTTAAGTTGTTTTTTATAGAATATTATTATATTACTGTAAATTGGAATTTTTTTTGCCGATTTATCCGAGCAGAATTTTTCACGAATATCCCCCTGGTCGTCGAATTTGAACAGTTTGACTGTTATCAGAACACACGTATCACGGCGAAATCAAACGTATCGACGGAGTTTCCGTCAGGAAGACGGGGGAGATTGGTCGATCGTATTGGTCGGAATTCTGCGAAATTATAAATCAAACGATGAAGCATCTATTCACGCGATTCCGCCTTGTCGATAATCCTGACGTTTGATGGAACTTTCGACGTTTCATCCATAATATATGAATTTGTAACCTTCGTTTTACGTTCGCGCGTTAAATGCGCGATTACAAATTTGATTTCGAACGGTTGAAATTGATGTTAATTAGAGCGGATAGAATAATATTGGCTAGATTGCAATTAATTTTGTTAAGTCTTCACGATAATTTAGATATTCGCTGGCTCGCTAATTGATTCCCATGGTTGAATGTCGCTTTGTGAAAATAGTTGGCCGTCCACTCTTTTTCGTGAAGCCGCAGCGCTAATCAGTGATACAGACCATCCTTTAGTCCGACGCTCAGGTATTCAGATTCAGCCTGCGCTGATAAACCCTTTCGACGATTACGACTTCGCCGTCCTCCCATTCGGCGACACCTAAAATCTATGCTAATTCGCGGGGATAAAATATTTGCTTTTGGCCCGTGCGTGTACTCGAATCTACCTCGAATACTCGCGGCCGTACAATAGCACCACGCCGGTTGATTTATGCCGCGCGGCTGACTCAGTACGGACGAATCCCATACCTCCCACTGTATTCCTGCTGTGCCCGGTGAAATTTTATGGGTTACATTACTCCGTACTATCGAACAGATAAGATCGATGCGTTCGTTGTCTCGTAAACCTCGAGCACTGAATAAAAAAATCAAGTGGAACGGACTATTGCAAGGCAGATAATCAGTTGCTCTTGTTCAGCTAGTATTAAACTCTTTGATTTCAAATGTTGTACCGCTCGACGACTTCGTGTTTAGAAACAATTATTTTACGGCGTACTAATACAAAGGGGAAGCAAAGGGGAGAATAAACATGAATGCATTCCCTCTGACAAAGGGGAAACTTTTTCCGCTGGTTTCTCGAACGTTTATGGAGAACAGTTCGGAAAGTCTTTGCAAGCTCTGCTTTCGACTTCATCGGGTTTACTCTCTCGGTGGCTGGGCTCACTCCTCCCGTTCGCCTATAGATCGCTGTATTCATTATTCCGGCGCTAAATCGTTTGTGAATAATGGCCTCCATGAATCTTTTCCCAGTGCGCGGCGTAGTTGCTCTATGGAACTCGTGTGTCATTTTAGTCCTCCCGCCGCTAGGATCATGGAGAAACGCATATGGTGTTACCCATGCGTCTGCGAGAAATATCGTGGCCGATGAAAATTTCTTTGCCGATCAAAGTATAGCAGACGTGAAAAATACTTCAACAGCACAATGAAAATATTATTATTTCCATTCGTGTCACCGATAAACTTTAAGCGAAACATTTTTCTCTTAAAATTTGGAAGTTTTTCAATTTCGTCCTTTTATAGAGGTTGCGTGTATATTTCTTGACTCGATGTCGATGCAGGGGAATCGAGAGACGTCGGACAAGCGCTTTGTCGTTTTAGAGGCTGTAGGGCGGAATCCGGGAACAAGGGGATGAGTTGTGATCCGGCGAAAGATATAATCGCGGATGCTCCGCAAAAGTCACGTGATTACGTCTGGGGAGAATCGAAAGTTTCCTTCTTTGAAACCGCCCCGGGCATGTGCGTGAAACTGACGCGAATAGTCGGCCACCCCATTGTTGCCCGGGACTCTGCTTTGTGCCGAGCACAAAAGGCAACCAGATAAAGTGTACTCGATACACCGCTCGGCCCGCGCGGTCCAAGTCAACGACGAGTAGAAAGTATTACCGTGGACACTTTGTCGAATTAATTGTCCTAGCGCTACATTATTGCTCGGTCGAGTCCCAACCACTACTTTACTTTTCTTAGAATTTGTTGATAAAGAAGTTTCTGAAATAATAACGGAAAGGCAAGATGAAAAAATATCGCCCTCGTTAGTGTCTCTTTTGTGTGCCCGAAGAAATGCGAGGGGGAAGAGTAGAGAGGGAAAAATTGTACGGAATACGGAATATCCGGATAAACTCGAAGCCGATGAAGATGTATCTTGTGGAGATTGAAAATAAGTACAGCACAGAGGTGGTGTAATTTCGCGATCCTCGTATGCAGTATTCTCTGTTTGGATTTCGTGCAGCCGTGATAGCGAAGAGATACAAGCGGAAAAACGGAGTAATATCGAGTTCCGAAACGATGCGACAGGAGCAACAAGGAAAAAAGAAAACCCGTTTCGAACATAAAGCTTGGATGTTTACAACCATATTGCAAAAAATTGAAATATTTATGGATTATGAAGATGTTTGTAAGCATAAATTCTCGTCAAAAGTGGAAAATTGTTTTACGATGACAGATAGAAATACATGTGGAATTTGGAACGGGAATCTTTACAACGCTTCAGAGTTTGTTCACGCTGTTTTATTCTTACTGAGAATCGAAAAACTGAAAATTGAAGCAGCGTCGTTAACACTTTGTAAGAAGCGGTAGCATGCGGTCCGGATAACATTGTCCCAGATCCACGTGGAGGATAATGAAACAACATACCACAAATTCTGACATCGTATCCGAGGATCTACGAGCTTCCCTATCTGGCAGATACTTCGGCCATAAATTGTAGAGAAATAGGGTGCTTCTATATCGTGTACAGATACGAGCTAGAAAGCCTTGCACCTTAAGACTAACGATACTGATCCTTTGCCTTAAGCCCTTGAGACTGCTACGTTTGCCAATTTTCTTCCGTCGAACTGTGTTCTTTCCTGTATGTGTTCGTTATATCTAGCGGTCGATTCTATCTAATTATTAATTGAAGCATCAAAAGACTCTGTCGATACGATCTCGAAATGTAACAGAAATGTTCCAAGTAACGTTACAGAAATGTTCCAAGTAACTCGATTAATTTAATTAATTAAATGCGCAGAGGTTATCAAGGTTAAAAATACTCGGGCACCGCTCGTCCTTTGAATTTCTTCTCTTTTTACCCCGGATATTTTCCACTTGCCAGAGTTGGTCAGGCGCCAGGAAAGGATGGAAATTACGTGGTTGCGACATTCGTCATATACTGCAATTGGCTAGGACAAAGAATGCGGCGACCGAAAGAGTTCTTTCATCCCTTTACGATTTTCTCTCTCCCTTTTCAGTTTTCTTGGTTTAATCTGTGCACGACACGGAGACCGAGCGCGTACCAGTAGAAGAAGGCGAAGAACGGTTACGCGGACGCCTCTCGTATGTAGAATCTGGCTCCTCACGGCTTACGTTTTCCCGGTGTCTGGGCCAACACTTGGCAAACGCGTGCGCCGCGTAAATATTTTATGCCTTCGAACAATCCTCGATTAACTGTATTGCGCGAGAAACCCAGCCAGTTGCCAACTGGTGCCGAATTTAGAGATTAAACGTAAAAACTTTACTGAACACAAGACCAAACATTTTGAACGACAGGCGCACAGTTGTAATCACGATATCACGTAAAACGATGTTCTTTCATAATTAATTAATCATATCCATGTTTCATCGAAATTTGTAAGGCTAAAGCAGATAATTTTACAGATAGTTAGATAATCTCTGTTCTTTATAATATTTTACGTTTGTTTTCATCGATCGAGAGTTTATCTGTAATAGAATTTCTTACGTAACCGGATCTAATTTTGCTTTATGATTCGAGCCAACACTGGATGTACGTATACTTGTTTCATTGCATAATTCGTCACACATTGACAAGGATAATTCGATATTCCGTCGGATAAGCCAGATGGCATTGTTTTACTAGATCCGCTCATAAAAGACGTTTAAAGAAGAGAGATGAACAGCGTATACCGCATTTTTCGCTCCTCTTGCCTCGTTTCTAACCGCTCTTTCGAGGCCCCAATCCTCCGCGCTCGTTCCCATTTCGGAGCATCTCGTTTCGCGTGATCCACCCCTTTCCTTCCTCTCGCGGCGTATTTTACCTCCTTCAAGAACGTATTGAGGTAGATACTTCTACCTAATCTGTAGTATGGATCGATGGTGGGACGGGGTTCTAGTTTCCAGAGTCCGGTGGGCTCCCTCTCTTTCTCTCGAGGACTTCATTCAGAGATTTTCAACTACCGAAAATGGTAGAGGAGGTAGCATGTGGAAACGGCGACAGGAACGTAACGTCGAAAGGATTCGAGAACGCGGGCTTCGGCCGGATAAAGACCCCCGTTGCTTTCTCGAGCTTTCCTGGGCGCAGAGAGAGATTTGTGGCGCCGTGGAATAGGGCTGAAAGTCGACGAAGGGAAGTCGGGAAAAGTGGCGGCTCGCGGCCCGGATAACGTGGAAAAACGGTCGAAGATAATCAGTCTGAAAGTGCGGACCTGGCTCGCGAAAATAATGGAACGAGTTGGAAAACCAAGTTGACTATCGTCGGTTTTCAAGCGTACTGAAAATTTGAAACGAAACGATGTTATCTTCTGAACTTGCTGGAGGCAAAAAGTCTAAATCTGCGAAGAAAGAATTGAGAAGTGTGGGTTCGAGGGAAAATTGTATCATTGGCTTTGTGCTATTTCATTTTCTTATTTTGATGGATTACGCAATTAGCAATTGATCGAAGTGCAATCGATCATCGGTAGAAATCGAAGGGGGCAAAGTTCGATGCGTTTCGTAGCCGACCGAGAAGTTGGTAATTTTTTCTTGGTCAAGAAGTAGGAAATGCGTCTCGGTATCCACACGTGTAACAAAACTTAGGGTACCACTTTGCTCGACGTTTCGCCGTGGTGTCAAGAAAATTTCCTCCGCGGTCGAGAACTCGCACGCGGGGCATACGAATACGGTTTATAAAAAATTCATGCGGGCCTTTTTCGTGGAAGTTCGTGTCGAGAATAGCGGAAAGTTCTTTTCACGCGGACGTACAAATGTGCGAAAAAATGTATTCGGCCCAGCTTTTATCTCGTACGGTGGAACAGCCTCGTTTTACGGTGAGCTTTCGAAAACTTTTTCCAAGTGGGTAATTGGCTCCTTAGCAAAACGGCGAATTCCTGGCAAAGTTCGGTAGCGCGATGTGAGAGTATTGGACGTTGGTGAAGATTTGAGAAGATGTCGATTAAGGGCGTGGACCATTAATTATCGCTCATTATCGATGATTCCCCTGGGGAACGCGTCCCTAACAGTTTTGCGCATTAACGAGCTTTTCCGATAACTCGTAGCACGTCATGATTCCGTTCGATAAGCTTGTAATGATACCTTTACCCGTTCGTCATTATCTTTCGTAATGCGTTTTACCTCCCTTCAAATTATCGTCTTTTTTTCTTATCTGTGGTAATGGGTGGATTCCATTAAGGTATGCGGATAAAATTTTTCAACGAATCCGAAAGCCGCGTTCGATTCCTCTAGTGTCGCATTCGAAAAATCTAGGCGCGCTCGCTCACTGTCCCCTTTTTGGGCCGTGATTAAAAGTACTCTTCGACGAGGCGATTAAGATACGAGAATCCTCGAAATTCAATCCCGCTATTATCGGTATATTCAAAAGAGAGCTTGGAATCTTCCTCCTTTGAGCATAACAATAATGACGAGGCGATTCGTTTCTTGCTCTACACGCTTTTTAAGCGCTCGCCGAATCGATCAATTAGAAGCTTGCATAATTTACCTGTACCGAAAGCTGTAAAGGTACCGTCCTTCCTAGGAATTATAAATAGTTTGTAATAATACGTAGCTACGATCGATTCAAGCAAATCTATTACTATTACTATTTTTTTATTTTTTAATTTAGATTACTAAAGAATGGTCCCAACAATTTTCACGGGCACTGCCACTCTTTAGTAGTATCTCCTCGGTGAGCAAATTAATACGTTTTACGCAGTCTGACTAGAGATCGGTTTTTACTTGTTCGCTTGCGTTTGAACTACTTCCTCGAAACTTTCATATCCAAATTAATTTACTTTAACGCGTAAAGTGTTTCGCGTCGCTTTTCACTTTGAAGGGAGAAACGCTCATTTCAACTGAGAAGAGAATTTCTCCGGGGATAACGTTGAACGATTTAACAGCAGCCGCGAATTTCGCTTTATCACACTTAGCTGAATCCTCTCCGGGGAAGATTCGGCTAGATTTCCGCGAAGAGATAAATAAGTTCGCGTGCTGAATCCCGAAGGGATAGGACGTCTCTCCTCGCTGTCAGATAAACCGGTCACGTTTTTTTTTTATAAAGCTTCTCCGTCCCCTCTTTACGGGCAGCTTTATCTTTATCTCCTGCCTCGCATCGCGTTATCTGCTGTTAATTCCATTTTGTCTTTTGACGACATTTTATGTGAACATTCAATGAAATTCTTTTCCGCACGAGAGGGGATTCGTCGAATCACTAATTAGATACTTAAAAAATGTGCTTGCGCGCGAGATTTAAGACTGACTATATTTTCCTGTTCGAGCATCCCCTATAAAAATACTTCGGGGGCTAATATACAGCCGGCGATTTTTCGTTGGCTTCATGAATTATGATCGTATAAATTTCGACTAACTGCTATCTTTAAACGGTAGAAATATAACGACCCACAATTATCGATAAATATCCATGGGCTGGAGTTGTTCAAAGTTTGGAAACTGTGACCTCGATAGGAACGTTCAACTCGTCCGTAGAAAAAAAATACTTCCGAGCTAACAATTTTTGGGTTAATTACTCGATTTTCTACTTTACTCGAGGTGGACGAAGTTTTTATCAAGTAAATTAATGACCAACGAAGGTTCGATTAATTTACTTGTACGTGGGTGTAAAGATGCGTATAACTGGGACGCGAAAGGACATATATATGTAGACGTGTGAATGTATCGCGTATTGTGATATGTGCTCTTTTTGAAATCTGAGCACGGAGTAGCGACGACTCGGTGTATGGAGTTGAGTAGAGTAGACTCTTAGCCCGAGGGCTTCGAGTGATTTCATAGTCGGTCTGGAAGTTAAACGTGTTTCTGCTATCCGCGGATGAAATACAAACTTCCACAGACCCATTGATAACTTCGCTTCGAATCACATACGCCGTTATATCCTAATGTGTTTTCGAATTATTCATGTTTGTGTAATTACCATGTGGCGACAGTATTCAGTGACTCTCGCACCTATTGCACTTCCTTCGTAGCCAGTGTCCGAGGAAACTGAAAAACATTGTATAGCCGTAGAATTACCGTCTGTTAAACGAGTTCTCGAGAGTTCTAGAGACAAGCTAAGCACTCGAGATGCAAGTGGTGAATCGTTGAAGTCTCTCTTCACACTCCATCCAGCGGGAAAGAAACGTCGACGGTGTTCTCATTGGTTCAGAGCTCGCTAGAGTTCGGACCCAAATCTTTTCGTCTCGCCCTGTCGTATCAGTCCGAACGTGTTCTATCCATGAACGTTGTCATCCTCGTGGAAACGTTAAGACGAGCTGCCAAGTTATTTTCGCTAGCGCACTTACAGCTTTCGTAGGTACAGTGCTCAACCGTACTCCTCGCGCGATGTTTCTAAAATTCCTGTTTTTACAATCTTTTAAACGACAAGCAAGAACATTTTTTTTTATTTCAACGTTCTGTAAATATAAGCCAGCGGATGATTAAATTTCATGTAGTCGAACATGAAATTATTGTTTGGAAAATTGCATTTCTGCCGGGTAACGCGAATAAAGAGACCGACGAGTTCATTCACTTGATGCACGAAAATGAGTGGTAATTATCTGCCGCTCGTTAATTGAACGAGGGAAGACAATGCGTTGCATTCGTCTGTGTAATATCAGGTTACAAATCCGACCTCTCCATCCGTTACCAATACTACGTTCGTAACACCCGGAAAGTTACCGTTGATGTAACGATTCTCTTCAGCCGTCAGTACCATTTGTTACCCTCGATTTCCTCGTGCAACTGCAAATCTACCGTAATTATTCGCGATAGACGGTGCTCCAGTAACTATAGACTCTCGGTCTTTTTGAAAACTTTGCTAGATCGATCGGTCGCAATTTCGGTTGAATCACGTTCCTCCTGTTATCGATGGGAAAAAATATTCTCACTTACTTCCATAAATAAATAGCATTGTGTAATATATGCGCGGGCGTGTCCAATACATATTCATGAAACACAATGATAGCACACAGTTGATTATCATTCGGCCTACACGGATCTAGTACAATACGTACAGTCACTCTGTAATCAGTCTCTATTGATGATCGTATGGATTCCGTTTGAGCATACGACTCTCTTAATTATCGTTCACATATGCGCTGCTGTGCAGTACATATATATATTAAAATAATCTTCATCGAAAAAATTGCAAGACAATACGTTTGTTTCATACGAAGTGCAACTTTAATGAAATTGTTCATGATTTTATACTGTATGGTTGTAATATAACATTTCAATTAGAATAGTCTATAATTTCGTAATTTGTCTTAAGATTTATGAAACAGGGATGTACGTGTTAACGTGTCAACAATTTATATCAATATTCATTGATGTTTCCAAGATTTTCGAAATTCGCTTTTTCGAATAGCCTGGGATCACTGGATAATAGGATGTTCGCAATCGGGTGCGATGCAGGTATCCCGAGGGATTCCGGGCATATTTCATCTTTCACGGTGGCGGAGATGCACGCGAGGAGAAAGTCCAAGGAGGGGCAAAAAGAGAAGAAAAGTTGCGCGATAGGCAAAGGAATATTCCCGCAGGCATCGTAAGGTGTTCTTCGACCGCTTTTCGCTAGGGTAATCATATATGTATGTAGAGTAGGGTGACCGAGCACACAGCTCGGATCGACGGGTCTGGAATTAACCTTATCCCATTTTTTCTATCTGTTTATTTCGGAAAATTATTCCGATCTATTCGGTAGTCATTGGGTACGGGAATCTCTGCATCCCGCTTTTCCTCTCGCACGTCCTTCCTCTTTTTCTGTTTCCGCAGATCGGAACGTGATTCTCGTGATTGCCCTAATTTTATAACAGACCTTTTAATCGTCCCTTACTTTTTGTCTGACCTAATTGCTCGAACGCTTCGCTAAAGACCGAATGAAATTGCAGGCCGCTATAAAATATTCCGTTTCTAATTTATGCGGAGAACGTAATTTATAAAGACGGGGTACAAACTGAAAGAAATAAAGAGCGGAAATTGATGTTGGTGCTTGAAAGAAAACGTAGACGCAAGCGTATCCACCGTGCAACTGGCAAACAATCCCTTGCGAGCCCACGCTTCCACTTTCTTTCCCTGCAACTTCATTTCGTTCGTATAAATATTCAGGCGAAGGTTTCCAGCGGCGCGGCGCGTGTGTCTTTTCATTTTCATACAAACTTTCTCATCTTTTATATTCCGCTTTATCATTAAAAGAATTATGTATGCATAAGAACTAATTTCACGATAACGAACTTTGTATTAATCTACGAGATTGGTATATTCAGGCGCGCTTTTTATATATATCCTCGTGAAATTAAGACATGAGAAATAAGTGACGTTTGGTTAAGAGGAATACGGAGATGTTAAGCAAACGTTTAGGCGAGATTATTCCGTAAAATGAATTCAGCGACTCGGAACAATGAATCTCTCACAATCAGATACGATAAGATTGACGGTGTTTCGATATCATTTATCCCCAGAAACAAAAGAGTGTTCGGCATTTTCTGCAGCACAGTCGACGCTGCGTTCGATCATCCTGTTTGGATTAATTCGCGGTTTTTGTTAGACACACGGAGGACGAACTAGAACATAGTGGCTCGGTAGCTTTTTTCCTGTTACGATTGTTCCTCACGAAACGGAATCACGTGGGGCCCAGAATATGTATCGGATCCGGTCTATCGGGATGAAACATTGTGTACAGTTAACCGCGGGTGTCATTGATCCAATGGATGCCGTACTGGCTGTTTCAAAGGGGATCACGGCGCTGCGCGAGAATTTGGGTTACAGAGCAACCCCCTTCGTTCGTTTCCCACCTCCACCTCTTCTATCTCCGTTCCATTGACTATCAGCGACTTGGCGACCAACCAATTCCGGCGTTTTCGTGACATACTACTAGCCTACATTTTGTCCGGTCGATGCTGCAACGGTTCGAACTTTTCAACCGTAGCGCCTATAGTCGGTAATCGATGCCCCTTTTTGTTTAAGTTAATTTCAAGATCATCACTTTCTCCTGGTACTCGTACAGCTATCTCTCTGCTAGATATGCTGATACAAGGTTGGATAAGAATATCCTTCGTCAACGGAGTTAATATTGTTCTCTTAATCACTTTAAAAGTTATTCTGTAAATAACTAATACTTAGAATCTGCGATAACTTCATCCAGTCTTTCGAATCTATCTGATTGCTCGTAAAATTTTATTAGGCGAACTTTTCGCTCGATATCGCCGGCAAAGCGATGATCGCTGTCTTCAGAGAGGTGAAACCGGTCGAAGCGGAACGACGGAACTCGAGGCCGTCCGCGGTAAAAAATTACTTCAATTCGGGATTCGATTTTCCCCCTCTGATAACGCCCGATACTCCTACACGGTACCGTTTCACCGTTGTGTTCCCACTATCCGGATAATGCAGCCATTCTCACGTGAAAATGAGAGGAACGTTGGCCGGGCGACGCAGCTTGTCGCGCAGAGAAGCGATCTCGATGAGCATTGTGCTCGCGATCTTTTGATTTTTACAGCCGATCAAATCCACCTCTGCGCGAAACGACTCGCGGAGGAAAACAGTCGGAACGTCGAGGGGGATGGGGAATCTCTGTAAGTGGGAAGACGATCCCCCTCGAGGTTCGTTGAATTTTAAGGGACTGGAACGGAAGAGATGCAGACTTAGAATGGGGGGAAACTTTGTCAATTGCCTAGGCGCGAAGGGTTATTGCATTGCAAAATTGTTTTTGGAACTTCTTTATTGACTGGGAGTTGGATTCATTCCATTATTGCAGCTAGTGTGCATTTTTGTTTGCACCTTGCCTTCAGACTCGTAAACATCAATCAATGGCACTCTAGCTGTGCTTGATAGTTATTAGTCCGTCGATTTCATGACTCTATAGGATAGTTGAATATGCAATAAATAAGAGAACATATTTCTTAAAGTGCATAAAAATATAATCCAATAATTCTGTCATATTTAATATTTTGATTTATATAATAATGTAGTGTATCGATCTGTTAAAATTAGTCGGTTTTGTAGTAGTTAAAGTAATTTCGATGACTCGTTATGAGCGCCATAATATCAGTGTATTTCACAAAATTTGATTATCTCCTTCGCAGTTCTCGTGTTTCGTTTAATGTCATCGGCGCAAACGAGATTAAACAGCAAATGGGTTAAATCGTTTTCATCGATTTAATGAAATATCGTCGAAGTGAATCGATTTTCAAGATAACGAATCCAATGTGAAATGTATTGGAACTATCTTTATTGTATTTCATCGTTATTATCACAATTGATTTAACATGCCTTAGAAGATACGTATTATACTATGATTCTGAATTACATGTGGGACGCAAAATTTGCATACAAAATTTATTTCGTATTGACACTATCAAGAGATATCATGTGACCAGAAATATTGTTAACGTTCAATTCCTCCGTCCATGTTGTGTTTGACTTGAGAGTATTCTTTCCACTCAGTTGATCCTGAATCTCCTGCAGTGACAGGCCTTTCGTTTCGGGTACAAAGAATATCGTATAAGGTACAGTTGTAAGTAATATTACAGCGTAAAACAGAAACAAATAGTGTTCGGGCATTATTTGAAGCAGAGGAACGTAAGTACTGGCTGCGATAAAGGCACAAAGACCAGCGCAACAGCTAGCGATACACATGGCGATGCACTTTAAATGAGGGGGAAATATCTCGCCAGCTATCAAAGGTGGAATAGGTATTAAGCCCACGAAGCCTGCCGTATTGTACAAGATCATTCCGACAATCGACAGACTTTCCACCGTCTTCGGATCAAAGCCATAACTTAATGACCAGAAATTGAGTGACAATAGAGTAAAAGCGATCACAACTCCGAAGCAGGATACTATCATTAAAATTTTTCTTCCGCACTTGTCCATCAGGAACACAGATAGAATGGATCCAGGCACACCAAGCACCATTACAATGATTACTATTTTCGAGGGCTCTATCACGCTGACTTTCGCGGACGTCAAAATCATCTCCATGTAAAACACGATTGGGCCAATGCCAAACGTCTGGGTGAGCATGATAAGAATTACAATCATGATGGATGATTTGCGAAATTGTTTAGTTGTCATTTGTCTCAGAGTATCTTTGATCGATTTTTCACTGTGATCCTCGATGAACTTGTGCAGCTTCATTAATTCTAACTCCACGTCGTAGTTTCTATGATACCAATGAATCGACGACCTCGCTTTATCATCTTCATTATACTTCACGTAGTGATGAGGAGATTCCGGTAACCACATGAAAAGCGCTATTATCGCGAAACCGAGTATCAACAATATTTCGGTTGATTCCTTCATGGACAAGTACGCCCCCAGACTAGTCATTAGGATGTTTCCACATGGTACTCCAATCATGCACATCGCGAGCAGCATACCACGGTTACTGGGCTCTGCTATTTCTGCCAGGTATAGGGAATTACAAGCGTAGCTCATTCCTCCAGAGATCCCACCCGAGAATCTTGCGACGTATAGCCAGTTGACGTTGTCGGCTAAAATAATGAACAGCCAGCACAGTGTTATAGGCACGCACGATATCAGAACTCCCGTTTTACTGCCCCAATAGTTGGTAATTATCGTGCCACTGATCGCACCCAACGGTCTTCCAAAATTCAGGACTGATATTACCCAGGACATCTCTGCCAATGTGATCAAGAACGGGGATCCTAGGGATGTTAATGGTTCGATGTATGGGGAAGACCAAACGTCAATGCATCCCATATGAATCATCAAAATTAGAACTGGGGATGAATAAAATGTAGAAGTTTACGTAGTTAAATAACATCACATATTATGCATACTTACCTCCAATAGCAGCTATCCATTGCGGCCAAGTTTCAATTCTTCCTACTGATTTTTGGTCCGTATTCTCCATGTTATAATTTTTTCAAATACCCAAGAGCCTCTGAGAATACTGACTGGCAAACGTACAACGTTTGTTATGACACAACATTGTACTATATTCACTATCGTTTAGTTCCAATGCCATTCTGAAAGTACTGTAACAACTAACACTAAACTTGTTGATAAGACAATACATTATTTTTCTATAATTAACATGAAAAATATAGTAACGTTGATATGTGTGCACTAGCGAAGGAAGTTTCTAAAAGATCCGTGTATTAGTTTCATTTTCATGTAACTCGTCGCAAGTAAACTTGGAAAGAAAAAGTTTAAGCAGCTTATTAGATCCACTATCTTTATGTGTTAATGGAAAATTAAAAATGTTCGACGGGCTACATGTAGCAACATGCGATTTTAAGAGGGATAAAACAATGTATATAGTTGTTTTCTGTTTAACGAACGCATATTTACGTTACTTTTATTAGTGACATCAATTTCGTACTCGCAGACTACAGTGAATATAATTAAGGTTTGACAAACGTTTTATTTTTAAGCGAATTATGTACAGAGTTACAAAATTTTTTTATTAGTACAATTATATTGTAAAATTTTGTTTACTGTTCTTCATATGCCATGTATAGCCATACAATGTACATGTAACATATGGAATCATCATTCCTGATCTTGAACCGAAAAAACTGTCACTCGCAAACGAAGAAAATAGTGCATGAAATTAGTATAGTTCTAAAATTTTCCATCAACGAGTTTCCTTCTTATGTATGCACTTTTTTACGGTATTCTGCGATAAGATAAGATACGTTTAATTGTATAATATCTACTCAGTGTAATAGTAAAATTCGTTTGCACGATCACGTTTTCGTCAGTGTGCAATAAACCAGCAGTCGCATTTTTATAGAGTATTATATAAAATACAGATGTCTTAAAAATGACTACTAGACATATTTATAGAACATTTATTTAATAGTTAATGAGATCGTTGATTTCTTACAATACATTAATTGCATCTTAATGTTTGCTATCGCATTTGGTTTTTGTCTCCAAATTTGGTTTCTCTTGCTCGTCCATCGCAGCCAGCATATCTTGTATTTCCTGAAAGCATATTAACTATTTAATAGCTAGTCGCTTGAGTAATATTAACCATCTGTTAAATCGTTATATTGAGATTTGTGATGAAACTTATTATCTTCTGTTCCAAACTGAATTAAAAGGACCTCGATAGAATTCACAATTCAAACTCGTATCAAAACACACATATTATTCATTTGTCGAAGTGATAAGATTTTTGTATAACAATACTGGAAGATATCGAGAGTATTCGTGCAACGATCTAACAGTATCGCGACTTCCGCTGTCTGAATCAATTGAATTGCCTACCTGCAACGTTTTTCCTTTGGTTTCCGGCACGGCTATGAGACAATAAAAGAAGCACACGGTCATGATTATTGCGTACAACCAGAACACGTATTTCTCGGACATAAGATCGACCATTGGTTGATAAGTTCGGCTAGAAATGAACGCGAACAAGCCAGAAGAGATGCCGGCCGTGAATCCCGCGATGCTCTTTAAATCATCCGGAAACATCTCGCTGAGCAACGTGCTCGGTACTGGTACCAAACCGATGAACATCAACATGTAAAGTATCATCGCCAGAATGGGTAGCCATTCGAAATTTTTCGGATCGTAATTTAGATCAAGCAGCATGAAATGCAATCCCAGAAGCAGCGTCGCGAGGACCAAACACGCGCTAGAATATGTACAGAGTTACAAAATTTTTTTATTAGTACAATTATATTGTAAAATTTTGTTTACTGTTCTTCATATGCCATGTATAGCCATACAATGTACATGTAACATATGGAATCATCATTCCTGATCTTGAACCGAAAAAACTGTCACTCGCAAACGAAGAAAATAGTGCATGAAATTAGTATAGTTCTAAAATTTTCCATCAACGAGTTTCCTTCTTATGTATGCACTTTTTTACGGTATTCTGCGATAAGATAAGATACGTTTAATTGTATAATATCTACTCAGTGTAATAGTAAAATTCGTTTGCACGATCACGTTTTCGTCAGTGTGCAATAAACCAGCAGTCGCATTTTTATAGAGTATTATATAAAATACAGATGTCTTAAAAATGACTACTAGACATATTTATAGAACATTTATTTAATAGTTAATGAGATCGTTGATTTCTTACAATACATTAATTGCATCTTAATGTTTGCTATCGCATTTGGTTTTTGTCTCCAAATTTGGTTTCTCTTGCTCGTCCATCGCAGCCAGCATATCTTGTATTTCCTGAAAGCATATTAACTATTTAATAGCTAGTCGCTTGAGTAATATTAACCATCTGTTAAATCGTTATATTGAGATTTGTGATGAAACTTATTATCTTCTGTTCCAAACTGAATTAAAAGGACCTCGATAGAATTCACAATTCAAACTCGTATCAAAACACACATATTATTCATTTGTCGAAGTGATAAGATTTTTGTATAACAATACTGGAAGATATCGAGAGTATTCGTGCAACGATCTAACAGTATCGCGACTTCCGCTGTCTGAATCAATTGAATTGCCTACCTGCAACGTTTTTCCTTTGGTTTCCGGCACGGCTATGAGACAATAAAAGAAGCACACGGTCATGATTATTGCGTACAACCAGAACACGTATTTCTCGGACATAAGATCGACCATTGGTTGATAAGTTCGGCTAGAAATGAACGCGAACAAGCCAGAAGAGATGCCGGCCGTGAATCCCGCGATGCTCTTTAAATCATCCGGAAACATCTCGCTGAGCAACGTGCTCGGTACTGGTACCAAACCGATGAACATCAACATGTAAAGTATCATCGCCAGAATGGGTAGCCATTCGAAATTTTTCGGATCGTAATTTAGATCAAGCAGCATGAAATGCAATCCCAGAAGCAGCGTCGCGAGGACCAAACACGCGCTAGACACCGCTAGGAGAATCCTCCGGCCGCAACGATCGATGCAATAGACGCTGATCCAGCCGACGACTATACCTGGAATGCGAGACACGTGCCGTGTCTATTATTCACTTTGGAACTGTGTGTCCTAATCAAAATATTCACGGAATCGTTCAAGTATGAGTTGCGGCACTTAAGAATTTAATTTGGAAGGATATACCTATCGCGTTAGAGATCATGACAACGGCGGCCGGGTCGATCGACGTCACCTTCGCGTTTCTGACGATGATCTCCATATAGAATACGATGGTGTTCATTCCGCTCATTTGCATGAAAATGAACAGAAATATGATTATCGAGAACACGCGTCTGTTTTTCTTTTGTACGATTTGGCGCAGTTTGTCGCGAAAGTTCAAAGACTTAGAGGATCGCACGAAATCTTCTATCATTTCTAACTCCACGTTCACGTTTGATTTTCTCTGATACCACTGTATTGCCTTTTTTGCCTCCACCGAGTTCTCCCGGCGCACGTAATAATGCGGCGACTGTGGGAGAAACGGGAATACCACTATAAAGCAGACGTTCACAACTAGGCTTATGATCCCGAAACACATCATCGACATGTAAGGACCCATTATGTTCCCGATTAATGTCCCCAACGGTAATCCATTTACAATTGTGCTGACCAGAGCTCCGCGTATATTAGGCGATGCTATTTCACCCATGTAAAGGGCGAAGCAGCTGTAAAACATTCCCTGTGATATCCCTGGAAGATTGAGAATGGTCAGTCGTAAATTATGGGACAAAACGGAAATTGTTTACCAGAAGAGAATCTTGACACGTATAACCAAGCAGCAGAATTGGCGAATATTATGCCAATCCAGCCTATTATGAGAGATAGTCCCGTAGCTAATAGGGACTTCTTGCTACCGTAATATTCCATCGCCATGGAACCGATAACGGCACCGAAGAGTCGCCCGAACGGAACCAAGGAAACTACCCATGATGCTTCATCATTCGTTATTTGCAACACGGATTCGTTGTTGGTCAGTTTAGCCAGATAGGGCGATGTCCAACCGACGACCAGTCCGAGATCGACACCGAACAGAGTCACTATGACACATGACACAAGTATGAGTTGCGGCACTTAAGAGTTTCATTTGAAAGGATATACCTATCGCGTTAGAGATCATGACAGCAATTTCGATGACTCGTTATGAGCACCATAATATCAGTGTATTTCACAAAATTTGATTATCTCCTTCGCAGTTCTCGTGTTTCGTTTAATGTCATCGGCGCAAACGAGATTAAACAGCAAATGGGTTAAATCTATTTATGTTAAATCTATTTGCGCATGAATGTTCCACTGCGCCGAGACGACAATAATTTCCGTTGTCGACGTTCTTGTTGTCGAGCCTGTGCGTGCTTTCGCGCTGTATCTCGACGGGAACCTCCCCCGTCGAGGTAAATTAAACAAATGTCGAGTGTCGGTTGGTCTAGACGAGCGAAACGAATGGATCCCGGTGTTTCCTTTTTGGCGCATCAACCGGAGCGGCGTGGTGGCGGTAGTCAGCTCGGTTTTTCATCGATTCCGAGCGGGTGGACGGCAATCGAAGCGAACCGGCTATTTGTACCGAAAGTTCATTTGCGAAATGACGTCCGACGTCGGATGTCGGTTTTTTTTTAAACTAATTAAAACTTTATAGAGGCGAAAATTTGTACTCATTTGTAAGAAGCTGGTGAAATAATCAAGTCATACGTTGTGCATAATTAAAAATCGATAACGAATGCAAAGAATAATTGAATATTGTTTCATGAATTGGAAATTGGGTCCGAGTCGACGTTATCAAATTTGGATTATAAATTAGCATGTATCAGGATCCAGAGAGTTGACGGCATAATTGACTCGGTTTAGTTGCAGACAGGTTTAAACCGATTAGGACTTCTGAAACGAACGCTGGGACGAGATCCACTATCTTTATGTGTTAATGGAAAATTAAAAATGTTCGACGGGCTACATGTAGCAACATGCGATTTTAAGAGGGATAAAACAATGTATATAGTTGTTTTCTGTTTAACGAACGCATATTTACGTTACTTTTATTAGTGACATCAATTTCGTACTCGCAGACTACAGTGAATATAATTAAGGTTTGACAAACGTTTTATTTTTAAGCGAATTATGTACAGAGTTACAAAATTTTTTTATTAGTACAATTATATTGTAAAATTTTGTTTACTGTTCTTCATATGCCATGTATAGCCATACAATGTACATGTAACATATGGAATCATCATTCCTGATCTTGAACCGAAAAAACTGTCACTCGCAAACGAAGAAAATAGTGCATGAAATTAGTATAGTTCTAAAATTTTCCATCAACGAGTTTCCTTCTTATGTATGCACTTTTTTACGGTATTCTGCGATAAGATAAGATACGTTTAATTGTATAATATCTACTCAGTGTAATAGTAAAATTCGTTTGCACGATCACGTTTTCGTCAGTGTGCAATAAACCAGCAGTCGCATTTTTATAGAGTATTATATAAAATACAGATGTCTTAAAAATGACTACTAGACATATTTATAGAACATTTATTTAATAGTTAATGAGATCGTTGATTTCTTACAATACATTAATTGCATCTTAATGTTTGCTATCGCATTTGGTTTTTGTCTCCAAATTTGGTTTCTCTTGCTCGTCCATCGCAGCCAGCATATCTTGTATTTCCTGAAAGCATATTAACTATTTAATAGCTAGTCGCTTGAGTAATATTAACCATCTGTTAAATCGTTATATTGAGATTTGTGATGAAACTTATTATCTTCTGTTCCAAACTGAATTAAAAGGACCTCGATAGAATTCACAATTCAAACTCGTATCAAAACACACATATTATTCATTTGTCGAAGTGATAAGATTTTTGTATAACAATACTGGAAGATATCGAGAGTATTCGTGCAACGATCTAACAGTATCGCGACTTCCGCTGTCTGAATCAATTGAATTGCCTACCTGCAACGTTTTTCCTTTGGTTTCCGGCACGGCTATGAGACAATAAAAGAAGCACACGGTCATGATTATTGCGTACAACCAGAACACGTATTTCTCGGACATAAGATCGACCATTGGTTGATAAGTTCGGCTAGAAATGAACGCGAACAAGCCAGAAGAGATGCCGGCCGTGAATCCCGCGATGCTCTTTAAATCATCCGGAAACATCTCGCTGAGCAACGTGCTCGGTACTGGTACCAAACCGATGAACATCAACATGTAAAGTATCATCGCCAGAATGGGTAGCCATTCGAAATTTTTCGGATCGTAATTTAGATCAAGCAGCATGAAATGCAATCCCAGAAGCAGCGTCGCGAGGACCAAACACGCGCTAGACACCGCTAGGAGAATCCTCCGGCCGCAACGATCGATGCAATAGACGCTGATCCAGCCGACGACTATACCTGGAATGCGAGACACGTGCCGTGTCTATTATTCACTTTGGAACTGTGTGTCCTAATCAAAATATTCACGGAATCGTTCAAGTATGAGTTGCGGCACTTAAGAATTTAATTTGGAAGGATATACCTATCGCGTTAGAGATCATGACAACGGCGGCCGGGTCGATCGACGTCACCTTCGCGTTTCTGACGATGATCTCCATATAGAATACGATGGTGTTCATTCCGCTCATTTGCATGAAAATGAACAGAAATATGATTATCGAGAACACGCGTCTGTTTTTCTTTTGTACGATTTGGCGCAGTTTGTCGCGAAAGTTCAAAGACTTAGAGGATCGCACGAAATCTTCTATCATTTCTAACTCCACGTTCACGTTTGATTTTCTCTGATACCACTGTATTGCCTTTTTTGCCTCCACCGAGTTCTCCCGGCGCACGTAATAATGCGGCGACTGTGGGAGAAACGGGAATACCACTATAAAGCAGACGTTCACAACTAGGCTTATGATCCCGAAACACATCATCGACATGTAAGGACCCATTATGTTCCCGATTAATGTCCCCAACGGTAATCCATTTATAATTGTGCTGACCAGAGCTCCGCGTATATTAGGCGATGCTATTTCACCCATGTAAAGGGCGAAGCAGCTGTAAAACATTCCCAGTGATATCCCTGGAAGATTGAGAATGGTCAGTCGTAAATTATGGGACAAAACGGAAATTGTTTACCAGAAGAGAATCTTGACACGTATAACCAAGCAGCAGAATTGGCGAATATTATGCCAATCCAGCCTATTATGAGAGATAGTCCCGTAGCTAATAGGGACTTCTTGCTACCGTAATATTCCATCGCCATGGAACCGATAACGGCACCGAAGAGTCGCCCGAACGGAACCAAGGAAACTACCCATGATGCTTCATCATTCGTTATTTGCAACACGGATTCGTTGTTGGTCAGTTTAGCTAGATAGGGCGATGTCCAACCGACGACCAGTCCGAGATCGACACCCAACAGAGTCACTATGACACATGACACAAGTATGAGTTGCGGCACTTAAGAGTTTCATTTGAAAGGATATACCTATCGCGTTAGAGATCATGACAGCAATTTCGATGACTCGTTATGAGCACCATAATATCAGTGTATTTCACAAAATTTGATTATCTCCTTCGCAGTTCTCGTGTTTCGTTTAATGTCATCGGCGCAAACGAGATTAAACAGCAAATGGGTTAAATCTATTTATGTTAAATCTATTTGCGCATGAATGTTCCACTGCGCCGAGACGACAATAATTTCCGTTGTCGACGTTCTTGTTGTCGAGCCTGTGCGTGCTTTCGCGCTGTATCTCGACGGGAACCTCCCCCGTCGAGGTAAATTAAACAAATGTCGAGTGTCGGTTGGTCTAGACGAGCGAAACGAATGGATCCCGGTGTTTCCTTTTTGGCGCATCAACCGGAGCGGCGTGGTGGCGGTAGTCAGCTCGGTTTTTCATCGATTCCGAGCGGGTGGACGGCAATCGAAGCGAACCGGCTATTTGTACCGAAAGTTCATTTGCGAAATGACGTCCGACGTCGGATGTCGGTTTTTTTTTAAACTAATTAAAACTTTATAGAGGCGAAAATTTGTACTCATTTGTAAGAAGCTGGTGAAATAATCAAGTCATACGTTGTGCATAATTAAAAATCGATAACGAATGCAAAGAATAATTGAATATTGTTTCATGAATTGGAAATTGGGTCCGAGTCGACGTTATCAAATTTGGATTATAAATTAGCATGTATCAGGATCCAGAGAGTTGACGGCATAATTGACTCGGTTTAGTTGCAGACAGGTTTAAACCGATTAGGACTTCTGAAACGAACGCTGGGACGGTCGTAGCAGAACTATCGAGTTAGTGTTCCGCTGGCGATTACATGTACGACATGTTATATGATACGAAAATTTCTCTATAATCCAGGAACTATTCCCATGTAGAATAACGTAGGATCGTATCAACTTCCGAACTAAATGTAATCGATAACACCGGAATGCCCTTATCCATACCAATGTTCCTCCCCGATTAATTGGGTCCGTTTGAACAGCGTATAATCACGAGGAAAGTGTCACTGGCTTTCTTAATGCGTTCGGGTAGGTTCGGCGTCGACTTTTTCGGTTTCGCGACAGAAACCACCGCGGGGTGTGACTCGAAAGAAAACCAGTGATGTACAATGCGTGCTTTCGAGCGTACAATTTCCGCGGCCTTGTCGAGAGGAGAGCGGACCGTTTATACCCGCGACGATAAACTATCTCGTTTGCTCCTCAGAGCGGTTTAAGATGCCATCAGGAATACTCTTCCCTCCTTTTGTCCAGAACGAGGAACTGGAAGTCGTTCAACTGTATCCGATTTTTGCTGCACTTTTACGACTTACCTCGACCAATTCTGCATTTGCATTATACACGCCAGAAAGCGTTTGTGGATCGCACTGAAAAACTTTAATGGATTTGCAAGCGAAAATCATATAAAAAGAATACCTGCACCGACTTGCAAATTGTGTCAAGTCTGTCAAATTACTGCAAAAAATTATACTTATTCGTATTTATTATTTTAATGAGGACAAGAGAAAATCATAAGAGTTATATGTGCCTTTTTCTTACACAGTCTTGTTACGAGTTCATCGGATTATTGTAGAATTAATTCGTTTTTATTTTCTGTTTTCATAGAGTTGTACGAGAATGTCGTATAAAAAGAATATTGATGTTTATTTGTAACTTGTGATTTTGTCAGATTATTGCAAAGCTGATCATTATTCTCGTCTACTTTAATGAGACATATAGAGATAAAGAGACGATATGAATATTTTCTGAATTATTATAAGCGTCTCGATCTCGAATAAATTAATTACTCCTACGGTACTCCGTCATTCCGGTGAGTGTACGTTTGGAAATCGGTTCTCCTGTAAATTCGAGTCAGACGCGATAGCTTAACAACGTTGGAGGTCAAAGTCGTGGCTATTGTCCCACAGTCGATACGGCGAAGAGTTATTGGTTCACGCAACACAATTGGGTTGAGCTGTAATGAATTTAAAATGATAACCGATCGCTACCCATCGGCCGGAGCTGAATATTTCGATCGCGATACGTGAAACATTTATTATGGAATAACGGTGACGGCTTAAGTAATCAATTCGACGGGATGACGTTCGGTTTCGTCGTCACGGGAATATAACACGACGTAACGTTATACCTTTTCCCCTATATCGTTATTACCATCATTAATCAATTTTTTGCTGCTCTTTGTTATTACCGGAAATGGTAATTGATGATTTATATCTCAGATACAGACGATCATAATAATTTGTATTTTTGGGAATCATCATAAACGTGATTTTCATCTTTCAAGAGTGTAAAATTAAAGCACAAATATTTGTTAACGATAAATCAAATATTGGTAGTATTTGTTGAAATATAAGTTATGGGAAAAATGAAATCGTATCATAAATTCTTGGTGATGCTCCAGTGATTCTAAAGTCATCGAGTCATCGTACAATGAACCGGATGCTAGACCTCGGGAACCGTGGCACCTTTAACGTTGCTCAGACGGACTGAAATATATCTGTCTTGTAAAATATGAAACTGGTCAAGTTCCTTGGTGGACACTGTGCCGCGGCATCACGGCGACGTAGCGTGTGTCCGTCCGTAAGAGAAATAGCTACATCGTTTCTCGGTTAAGGGAAGAATAGGTGGCAAAAGAACAACAGCTTTTCTTTCTATTATTCCCGGTATTCGGAGGGTTTACCAGAAAATTCTTCGGGACGCGTTTTCATCGATTCAATGAAATATCGTCGAAGTGAATCGATTTTCAAGATAACGAATCCAATGTGAAATGTATTGAAACTATCTTTATTGTATTTCATCGTTATTATCACAATTGATTTAACATGCCTTAGAAGATACGTATTATACTACGATTCTAAATTACAAGTGAGACGCAAAATTTGCATACAAAATTTATTTCGTATTGACACTATCAAGAGATATCACGTGACCTGAAATATTGTTAACGTTCAATTCCTCCTTGGTCCATGTTGTGTTTGACTTGGGAGCATTTGATGATTTATTCTTTCCACTCAACTGATCCTGAATCTCCTGCAGTGACAGGCCTTTCGTTTCGGGTACAAAGAATATCGTATAAGGCACAGTTGCAAGTAACATTACAGCGTAAAGCAGAAACAAATAGTGTTCGGGCATTATTTGAAGCAGAGGAACGTAAGTACTGGCCGCGATAAAGGAAATAAGGCCAGCGCAACAGCTAACCATACACAAGGCGATGCACTTTAAATGAGGGGGAAATATCTCGCCAGCTATCAAAGGTGGAATAGGTACTAAGCCCACATAGATTGCCGTGTTGTACAAGATCATTCCGACAATCGACAGACTTTCCACCGTCTTCGGATCGAAGCCATAACTTAATAACCAGAAATTGAGTGACAATAGAGTAAAAGCGATCATAACTCCGAGAGCAGGATACTATCATTAAAATTTTTCTTCCGTACTTGTCCATCAGGAACACAGATAGAATGGATCCAGACAAACCGATCGCCATCACAAGCATTACTATTTTCGAGGGCTCTATCACGCTGACTTTCGCGGACGTCAAAATCATCTCCATGTAAAACGCGACTGGGCCAACGCCACACAGCTGGCTCAGCATGATAAGAATTACAATCATGATGGATGATTTGCGAAATTGTTTAGTTTTCATTTGTCTCAGAGTATCTTTGATCGATTTTTCACTGTGATCCTCGATGAACTTGTGCAGCTTCATTAATTCTAACTCCACGTCGTAGTTTCTATGATACCAATGAATCGACGACCTCGCTTTACCATCTTCATTATACTTCACGTAGTGATGAGGAGATTCCGGTAACCACATGAAAAGCGCTATTATCGCGAAACCGAATATCAACAATATTGCCGTTGAATCCTTCATGGACAAGTACGCCCCCAGACTGGTTATTAGGATGTTTCCACATGGTACTCCAATCATGCACATCGCGAGCAGCATACCACGGTTACTGGGCTCTGCTATTTCTGCCACGTATAGGGAATAACAAGCGTAGATCATTCCTACAGAGATCCCACCCGAGAATCTTGCGACGTATAGCCAGTTAACGTTGTCGGCTAAAATAATGAACAGCCAGCACAGTGTTATAGGCACGCACGAAATCAGAACTCCCGTTTTACTGCCCCAATAGTTAGTAATTATCGCGCCACTGATCGCACCCAACGGTCTTCCAAAATTCATAAGCGATATTACCCAGGACATCTCTTCCAATGTGATCAAGAACGGGGATCCTAGAGATGTTAATGGTTCGATGTATGGGGAAGACCAAACGTCAATGCATCCCATATGAATCATCAAAATTAGAACTGGGGATGAATAAGATGTAGAAGTTTATGTAATTAAATAACATCGCATATTATGCATACTTACCTCCAATAGCAGCTATCCATTGCGGCCAAGTTTCAATTCTTAATACTGATTTTTGGTCCGTATTCTCCATGTTATAATTTTTTCAAATACCCAAGAGCCTTTGAGAATATTGACTGGCAAACGTTCAACGTTTGTTACGATACAACATTGTACGATATTCACTATCGTCTAGTTCCAACGTCATTCTACACTTGTTGATAAGACAATACATTATTTTTGTATTATGTATAATTAACATGAAAGATATAGTAACGTGGATATGTGTGCACTAGCGAAGGAAGTTTCTAAAAGATCCGTGTATTAGTTTCATTTTCATGTAATTCGTCGCAAGTAAACTTGGAAAGAAAAAGTTTAAGCAGCTTATTAGATCCACTATCTTTATGTGTTAATGGAAAATTAAAAATGTTCGACGGGCTACATGTAGCAACATGCGATTTTAAGAGGGATAAAACAATGTATATAGTTGTTTTCTGTTTAACGAACGCATATTTACGTTACTTTTATTAGTGACATCAATTTCGTACTCGCAGACTACAGTGAATATAATTAAGGTTTGACAAACGTTTTATTTTTAAGCGAATTATGTACAGAGTTACAAAATTTTTTTATTAGTACAATTATATTGTAAAATTTTGTTTACTGTTCTTCATATGCCATGTATAGCCATACAATGTACATGTAACATATGGAATCATCATTCCTGATCTTGAACCGAAAAAACTGTCACTCGCAAACGAAGAAAATAGTGCATGAAATTAGTATAGTTCTAAAATTTTCCATCAACGAGTTTCCTTCTTATGTATGCACTTTTTTACGGTATTCTGCGATAAGATAAGATACGTTTAATTGTATAATATCTACTCAGTGTAATAGTAAAATTCGTTTGCACGATCACGTTTTCGTCAGTGTGCAATAAACCAGCAGTCGCATTTTTATAGAGTATTATATAAAATACAGATGTCTTAAAAATGACTACTAGACATATTTATAGAACATTTATTTAATAGTTAATGAGATCGTTGATTTCTTACAATACATTAATTGCATCTTAATGTTTGCTATCGCATTTGGTTTTTGTCTCCAAATTTGGTTTCTCTTGCTCGTCCATCGCAGCCAGCATATCTTGTATTTCCTGAAAGCATATTAACTATTTAATAGCTAGTCGCTTGAGTAATATTAACCATCTGTTAAATCGTTATATTGAGATTTGTGATGAAACTTATTATCTTCTGTTCCAAACTGAATTAAAAGGACCTCGATAGAATTCACAATTCAAACTCGTATCAAAACACACATATTATTCATTTGTCGAAGTGATAAGATTTTTGTATAACAATACTGGAAGATATCGAGAGTATTCGTGCAACGATCTAACAGTATCGCGACTTCCGCTGTCTGAATCAATTGAATTGCCTACCTGCAACGTTTTTCCTTTGGTTTCCGGCACGGCTATGAGACAATAAAAGAAGCACACGGTCATGATTATTGCGTACAACCAGAACACGTATTTCTCGGACATAAGATCGACCATTGGTTGATAAGTTCGGCTAGAAATGAACGCGAACAAGCCAGAAGAGATGCCGGCCGTGAATCCCGCGATGCTCTTTAAATCATCCGGAAACATCTCGCTGAGCAACGTGCTCGGTACTGGTACCAAACCGATGAACATCAACATGTAAAGTATCATCGCCAGAATGGGTAGCCATTCGAAATTTTTCGGATCGTAATTTAGATCAAGCAGCATGAAATGCAATCCCAGAAGCAGCGTCGCGAGGACCAAACACGCGCTAGACACCGCTAGGAGAATCCTCCGGCCGCAACGATCGATGCAATAGACGCTGATCCAGCCGACGACTATACCTGGAATGCGAGACACGTGCCGTGTCTATTATTCACTTTGGAACTGTGTGTCCTAATCAAAATATTCACGGAATCGTTCAAGTATGAGTTGCGGCACTTAAGAATTTAATTTGGAAGGATATACCTATCGCGTTAGAGATCATGACAACGGCGGCCGGGTCGATCGACGTCACCTTCGCGTTTCTGACGATGATCTCCATATAGAATACGATGGTGTTCATTCCGCTCATTTGCATGAAAATGAACAGAAATATGATTATCGAGAACACGCGTCTGTTTTTCTTTTGTACGATTTGGCGCAGTTTGTCGCGAAAGTTCAAAGACTTAGAGGATCGCACGAAATCTTCTATCATTTCTAACTCCACGTTCACGTTTGATTTTCTCTGATACCACTGTATTGCCTTTTTTGCCTCCACCGAGTTCTCCCGGCGCACGTAATAATGCGGCGACTGTGGGAGAAACGGGAATACCACTATAAAGCAGACGTTCACAACTAGGCTTATGATCCCGAAACACATCATCGACATGTAAGGACCCATTATGTTCCCGATTAATGTCCCCAACGGTAATCCATTTATAATTGTGCTGACCAGAGCTCCGCGTATATTAGGCGATGCTATTTCACCCATGTAAAGGGCGAAGCAGCTGTAAAACATTCCCAGTGATATCCCTGGAAGATTGAGAATGGTCAGTCGTAAATTATGGGACAAAACGGAAATTGTTTACCAGAAGAGAATCTTGACACGTATAACCAAGCAGCAGAATTGGCGAATATTATGCCAATCCAGCCTATTATGAGAGATAGTCCCGTAGCTAATAGGGACTTCTTGCTACCGTAATATTCCATCGCCATGGAACCGATAACGGCACCGAAGAGTCGCCCGAACGGAACCAAGGAAACTACCCATGATGCTTCATCATTCGTTATTTGCAACACGGATTCGTTGTTGGTCAGTTTAGCTAGATAGGGCGACGTCCAACCGACGACCAGTCCGAGATCGACACCCAACAGAGTCACTATGACGAAAGTCACGATTTCATGTAACGACGGTTATTTCACATACATCGATTATTTTCTTGGTATATATTCATAATTACGCGTTCGAATTAAACGAAAAAATGTATCCTCTGACCTGTTATGCAAACGGTCCATTGTGGCCACACGCGAAGAAAGTTTTCGATTATCCTCATTTGGAGTTACGGAAGTGTATGCGCCTCGCAGTCTCACGTGTTCATTACTGATACGATATCGTTCGCGTATTTAATTTATACTTTCCAGTTTCATCCGTTGTATTCCTTTGTCATCTACATCTCGTAAATATTCGACGCTCGACATCTAAGCACCGACGCATGATCCGTCGCCCCGGTGCCAACGCTATCAGAGATATGGAAGCCCTGTGCAATAATTCAATCGAATTTCACGACCCTACTCATATATACTGAGTGTCTCGATGAAAAATCACATCAGTCCCAGGCTTCTGATGAATGTTGAACGCTCCGAGTCTAATCCAGGGTCTTCATCCTCGTGTTCATTCGTGTAGATCAGGGTTGACAACGGACCGCAATCCGGGCACGGGTTCTCGCGTTTTCAGGGGTCCGCCAGTTATTTGGCGTCCCCGAGGGCAGTCCAGCGCAATCTAGGAACTTCAATATTTGATACATGTGGTCGGTTCTGTGTATGCCTTGCCTCTTCGAACTAGTTTCGCCGCGTGACTTGATGACGTGCAAATTGGATTACTTGCCTTCGGGAATCCTATAATCGAATTTGACCAGGTGTGCTTATTATCGAATCTAACTGCGATTTTATCGACGACGCCCGCCGTCGAATTCAGAGAATATTTTGCTCAACATTTTTCATTGCATCTGATAGATCAAGCTTTGATTGAATTATCGTAAAGTTACTTTTATCTCTGTGTGGAGAAGTGTCTTCGATTCGTCTGAACCACATTTTTTAGATATCTTAGCTGTATATTAGAATTTCGTGAGAAGGAATGCTTCGTTCGAAAAATCCTGGGCACGTTTTTATTCCGTCCGGAAGAGGAAGGCAGCGGTACTTACGAGGGGCAGGAACACGAGTGGCTGAATTACGGTTCACTCTTAAGGAGAAACATGCCGGAGAACGTGGACGTAGATGTATATACGATGGTTGAGGCTCGTAAACTCGTCGCATATAGATAATACGTTATACCTATACCCAGTTCCTGCGGTTATGTTCCTCCTTTCCTTTTTCATTTTCCTTCTTCGATCCTGTTTCATCCTCTCCCCTTCGCGCTGATCTTCGTCCTCTTTACTTGTCTCTCCTGTCTGTTGGCTCTCTCTGTCTCTCTCTCTCTCTTTACCCGACAGCCAAAGGAGACAAAGATGAACTGATGTACCAGCAAAAGGAGTGCCTGGTGTATAATGTAACGTTTCGAAAGCTATCACTCCCCGAGGTAAAAGGGGTTGAATCGTGGTTGAAAAGGGTTGAGGATAGAACCTAGCTGTGGAATAGGCAATGGCGGTGGAAAGAAGACATTTTTACGGCATGTGTCTTTACGTTTCAGTCCAGGCTTTCCCATTTTTTTGTTCACCACATCAAGTTAAGTTTTCTATTTCCTCGATTCAATATACCTAGTCGATTAAATTGTCTTTTGGTAATTTCAATGTTTAAATAGAAATACTGTATCCGATCTCTGTCTGTATACATTAACAGTTTCTGGTTACTATTCTAAGTGTTCAGAACGTCGCGAAAGCTTCAAGCCTCTTTTTCAATCTACACTCGGTTTGTGGCGACATTTCACTATGAATCTATCAGGCGTGCTCGCTGCCCTGTTTACTGAATGTATCGGTTGGGGAAAATTTCAATTTTCTCACTCGTTGACGCAAGGTGGAATACATTCAGAAAAGGATTTCCGAGCGACGGGATCGAAATATAAAATATAAAAAATTCTTAACGACTTTTCAATACGTAAATTGAATAAATAGTGTGCAGTAATATGAACGCGTAATTTCTTAAAATTGTTTCATTACATTTGGTATCTATCTTTGCATTTTCTCATTGCTAAGTTGATAAGCAATCTTAATTACACAAGCCACAGGAGAGTACGATATCTCGTGTTTCTCGGCTGTCTTGTAACGGGTGGTGAAGAAGTCTCGCCTGTGCTCATTAAACGGCGTATAGTTAATATCATGGCGCGATTAACGAGTTCTTCGTGTCCCCCATTCGCATCGTTTTAATACGGCGCCGTAGAATCTAAATGACGCGCGAACGATAAAAATGCCACACTTCATTCTTTCTATAAGTTTAGTTAGCCAATTCGCGTGAGATTAAAGTTCGGATAATTGACGATGTCCGTAATTAAACTTGTAATTAAATTACGAGACGCTCACGTTTGCCAGGACTAGTTTTAAGCCGATTCGGTTGAAGTACTTCAGTCAAGAGTCTGAGTTCCGATAGTAAATAACACAGAATCTGAAAAGGCGATAATAATTCTCATGTAATTAACGCTTCGGGGCCAGTTTTGAATCTGAAATCACTGCTTGATAGTTTCGTAAATCCTTCCTCGGATCAGTTTTTTGTTTCGTAATGCAATTGCACAATGTTATAACATCTGAACAGGTTTCCATATTTTCGCTGCCGTTCGTTTGCAAATGTTTTCAGGTTTTAGTCTCAGTTACAGATGCAACAGATCTCTTTTCTGTTGGTCGTTTTTGTTTTTTTCATCCATCCAGGATCACAACAAACATTCAGCTCGATTTTTCTCTGTTTGTCCGTTGCAGGAAGCGAAGCGAACCGAAATTCATACCCCATTAAAAATTCGACGTTTTTCATAGACGCCCAATCGATTTATTCTCTCTCGAGCGTCGAGCGCTCGAGTGATGCTTCAAATCGGTTCATTTTTTCGTTCTCCGTCCTCGTTTCCTTCCTATTTTTCACTGCTTTTCGTAGGGCAACTGGTTAGCAACAGTTACATGAAAATTGGAACACGCAGTATTCCCGATTCCCAATTAGCTTCATTACGACTAAAAACACATACGTAGATTATAAAAATACCATTATTGTTTGTATATGTAACGTAAAATAAACGTCTCAATTTTACCAGACGATTCGTATTTTGATGAAGGTGACAATAAGAATAAAAATAGCAGATATTTACGAATGTTATTGTTACTGTTCATCCACAGAAAATGATCGTTGATTGATTGCGGCGTATTCCGGCAACGAAACTCAAACGTGTTGCGAAATGACGCAATTTTATCACGTTTGCGAAAGGAGAACAAGCGTGTACATTCGGATTAGTGATTATTTGTATTAGGAATCTCTATATTCTTTGGCAATTGTTTGCTGATTTCGACATTTGTACGAATTAATTGAAATAAGTTCTTGATTGATCTTGAAATAATTTAGGACGACCCGAAAATCAACTCGTAGCGCAAGATTAAGGGAAGCTTAGTGAGACTTAGGCAAATATCGTTGTTTAGAAATCCTAGCTTATGATATTCGATGATACACCAATCTCATTCCCGGGTGGCCTAATTCCTTCTACCAAACTACATGTGTTATGTATGTGTACCTAAATCTCCTCTGGCTAAGTCTAAATGGTGTGAAAAGTTCCCTGTAAATAACTGAATGTCTATTTAAAGTCTGATCCTTACACCGAAATTTCGATTTTACACAAGTAATCAATGAATGAAATTCTAGAATTCATTGAATAGCTGATCCGCGAATCTGTGATGATAAGAGCGTGCGATAATTCCTATTTCTCACGTCGGAGCATCCATAAAACTTTTTGAAGGCGCATCGAGCATCGCTGTTCCATCGCGCTACTGATAATAATCGCATGAATGCTCCTCTTTCGCAGCGATCGCTTCCTTAGGAGTCAGTAACGATGAGTAATAAGGCGTAAAAGCTATTAGGTCCCCGGAGGATATCTCGCCCCTTTTTCTTCTCTATCCCTGGTTGAGAAGACTTTCGCAACGTGAAAGCGGGATTCTTTGGGGCCAGTCGACGAAAGACGTGAAGGTGGAACGGGCGAAGAAAGTCGGGCACCCGCGGATGGCTTTCTTCCATCCTCTCCTCCCTTCACGGGATTTTATCTCGTTTCTCTTCATCCCGTATTACTTGTTCACGCTGCTTTTCAACTATGAGGTGAAGCGAAAAAGAAAACACAGAGCGCATTTCTCTTTTTCGCGACGCCTTTTATCCCATTACACGCATGCGCTCGATCAATGATCGCACTGAACTGTGGACCGAACACGTTAAGTCATACACCGTTTATAAAACGTTTTCCAATTTTTTTTTTTTTTTTTTAAAGCACTTCGTTCGATTCCGTTTTTCTCTATTTGCGAAAAGAGTTACATGTCCCGGCCGTATTTTCGTACGATCGTCTGTAATTGCTTCCTGCATTAATTCCTCGTTAATTTGAACAAAGCTGTTGCCGTGGAAATCTTTCGCTTCACTCCGTTCGCGCCAAGCCGTGAGGATAAAAGACAATCATTCTAGCCGGTGAAAGAGAGGCTGAAAATTCCCGATTCCGACTTACGGCGGCGTAAAATGTACCCGTTCGCTTTCGAATTAGGTCGTAAAAATGCGACCCATTATGATGTAGGAATTCGAAGCAACAGTCAGAATTGTGAGGGAAAAAAAACAAGGACGAAATCTCGCAGTGTTTCAGGCAGAGGCGAACAGTCCTTGATGTCTGACTAAATACTGTGTAATACTACTTACTGCCTGCTTCAAAGTTCGCGCTTATAGTTCTTTACGACTCTCTGTTAGCGTGGTGCAAATATTCTTTCCGATACCCAAGCATGTACTTACCATCGATCAGACGCCAAACGTACCTACTCTTATTAATTTTTGCATTAAGAGATACTTGAATGTAATTCATCCCCTCGTATATACAACGTAATTCTTTAGCAGCATGTTTATGCGATGAGTAGTGTGCAATATCCCTCGCCCTGTATCAGTTTCCTAATTATTTCGAGCGGTATATTTAAAGCTTGTGCACTCGTGTCAGATCGCAATTTCTTTCCGAGGCGGAGCGAGCTAGGCCCGAGCGTTATTAATGGGAGAAATGAAAAGGCGCGCACACGAATACTTCGGCCCCGCGGTATGTGGGAGGAAAAGGATATCGCGAAAGTACTGACGAAGGTAGAGGTCGTAGATGAAGTTAGACGAGACGCGGAAGGAGGACGAGAGGAGTGAAGGAGGGGTGGTAGCGATGGGCCAGGAGCAGCGTGGGTTTGGGGGGCGGTCCGGGACGAGTCAAGGGGTTGGAAAAGGGGCGACTCCGGCAGTCAGCGGGTTAAAGCCGCTCCGAGCGGGTGTTCCATGTGCTTTGCCTCTCCGCTCCGTGACGAGACTCCGTAGCGTGAAGAATGTAGTCGTCCTCGACCGTGTCGGATCACGTGTTAATCAACCGCGGACAGTTCACAGTTTAGTCGATCACGTGTCGTCTCACAAGTGCTCGTCCGGGCTGTATGCCGTGATCAATGTATTTTCTGTGCTCCGTTTTTGTCGTCGTGACAATGGCGAATCAGTAAAGCTTTACCGACCAGTATTCGCCTTTCTATGACTCTGTGACACGTGATAATTGACGGAATTGTGGTTGACACAGTGCGTGGTCCTGTGAAAGGATTAACAAGTTCTATACATGGTTTATCGATTGCATGGAAGACGAATTTACATTGTGAAATGCATCACGAAGAGAAAATATTTGGATTACGAAATTGTTCCTGTTAATAGTCTCTCGGAGATGAATTTTTTCCGGAATTCGCCGTTCCACTATAATCCAGTTATACATCGTTTCGCCAAACATTTACGCACCCTTCTACGGGTTTTCGGTATTTTTTCACCCTACGAATGAACTCGTTCGCTTCTGAACTTATCAAGTGTATAAACCCGTCCCAGTGAACGCTCCAGATTGAAAAACTTTTTCATATGTCACGTCACGTTCATGCTAAATCCCCCTGTTAACGATTTCACGAAGGCCGCTATGGAAAGTACAGAAACACGGTGAATCGTAGTTCACACGGTGAATCAGCAATTCGGCATTTTTCATTGAGACTTTGATAAGCGGCTTATACTGAGCTACTTAAAGAAAATTCTCTGCTGTTCTTATACACGATTTATCACGACAATTAATGAGCCACTATATGAATAACGCATTGTCGCCAATTTGAAGACGTTCGTTCGCCAGAAACACATATTATTTATATCAGCCTTGAGTGCTCGCGAAACGGTTTAATCACGGAAGAGTAACCACCGTCGTCTCCTTTCGCTGCATTCAACGGTTTCGCGTTATTATTACGCGTGGTCAACAATGTTGGTCGATTTGTAACGGTTAATTGCGGATTTGCCTATCACTACAGTGAGACGATGACCCATTGAATAGATGTTACACGAGCTAATATTTACAAAGTACAGAACGTTCGGACACGATGGACAATTAATCTCGCGAAGGGTCGCTCGCAATAACCTCGTAATTGGTGTCTATTTTGGAAGCGATGCGAAACTTTTTTAATTCAACCAATTCCGAATTGAACTTTTTGCATCGCGCGCAATAAAACTCGAATTATTCGCTAATTATTCCGTGGAAATATTATTTCTGCCATAGAATCGGCTAACGAGGAGAAGACTGAAAAATAAAAAACAATTTTTCCGGGGTATGTAACAAACTGACAATGAGTGAAACGAGTCTCGTTTGTCAGGTTAATCGATGCAAAATACAAATTAATAAACCGCTCGGAGAATCATCGAATTTCAATACTAAACTCGAACAGGCCTAATTAAATCGTACACCTGCGGAATTCTCTACGCTGCTGTGATCTATGTATAATTGAACTGCAATTCCGTTGTCGTGACGCGATGTAACATTTGGAATCGAGCAATAGTAGTTGGGAAATAGACGGAGAAAAATGTAAATAATCGATTGCAATTAACTCGTTGACGGGTGTTCAGCGTTCACACCGCAAATCAAATGCGTGCGTCTGGTAAAGGCGGATCAGTCACGTGTGCGTGTTTGGCATCATGAGTGCATTCGACTGCAACCGTTTCCCATGCAGTTGCGTGGCCTACCGCCCGGGAAAATCGTGTTAACTATAATTCGAATCAACACTGTTTTCACGCTACTCCCTTTGCTCGCTGCCCTCGACGACGATTACTCTCGTTCGATTAAAGAATTTCATTCAATCGAATACATTTCGAACAATAAACCCTTCGGATTCATTATTTAACGCGAGTCTCGTGCATCAGTCCGTCGTATATCAATTTTATCGGTCAGTAATATCGCGGTTTGGTATAATAAAACAATTTTTTACACGTGTCCGCTGAATTGGAGCGAGATAATAATTTCAATCCGGAATTATCGATTCGCGTCCGTAAAAGTTCGCTGCAGAATTACTGCAATTCGGGAAAATGAAAAGAATTCAGTTTCGTTCGTAAAGCGAGCATATCGGATGCAGCTAACCGAATAATTATTTATATTTATTAGAATATTACGGTTTCCGTATTAAAATCAAATTCTGTGTACTACAAGTTTCTAGCTAGAGTAAAAGTCGAAAACAAAATTAACGAATGAAATTCCATAAACGTAATTTTCGGCCGACATTTCCCTTGAACTACAGGTTTAATTCTCGGCTAGGTTTCGTGCAGGAAACTGGTGCACGCTAGAAATTGGACTACATTTTTACCTCCTCTGGTTACACTCGAATTCTCAGCGGTCGTGTCAGTCGACAGTAAGGTGGCGTCGGTCGTAAAAGTTTCACCGTCGGGAGAAATACGGGCCTCGAATCCGCAATTAAAATCGGTCGAAATTCCATCGTCCGACAGACAGGTTGGTCACGACGTACTTAACCGCGTCGGTTGATTAGAAAGGACAGTGAATGGGAAGGGTTGAAGAACGAATAGAATTCCGTCAGGGGCATTGAAAGGAGTTTTATTTTTTAACGAGCGAACTGAGACGGTCGGTGATCGATCCGTGTATTCGCCTCGCATAATAGCGGGTGCCCGGATTCAATTTGTCCCGACGGTAAGGGATCCATCGGTCTCATCGATCCGCGAGCGGGACAACGCGTTTCGTCATCGAATCGACGCTATGCGTCCGCGATTGGACGGATACGGCTGTTCCGGCACCGTTGAAGGATCGTCGAGTGGATCACCGAATCGACAGGGGAGTGTAGGTTTGCTCCATTGAGTACCAACGAGAGCCACGGCAACACACTGTTACGCGTTACCGGCGGCGCCGGTTCGGTGTTAATTAGCAGACATGTACGCCCACGTGCACGGCGATAACGGCATGTGCTGTTATCTGCCCACCGTGCTCTACCTCGAGCGATACCGTAAGTTCTTCATTGTCCATACAGTTTAACATAATGGAACCCATAAACGATAAAATTGATTTATCTGAAATCTAACAAGTTATTTCGAATATTTTTACTTCAGGTGGTAATTAGTAAGATGAATTGTTATCCTTTATGCAAAAGAGTTTCGATTTAGAATGCTTATAGTTCCCATAAGCGGTGGCCGCTATATTGCACAGGCGTATTAGTTTGAGAATGGCTAGATTAGCATTATTTTAAGGCCGAACGGGCTGGTAAACGAGCCGACGGAACATAACGGACGTTAACACCGAGCCGAAAACTTATTTAGGGAAAAGATAGCGAAAGGTTTTTGCATAATGAAGCAGTTAAACCTACGATCTTCTTTAACGCGACGAAGTTAGCACTGGCGCGGAGCGGTGCGGGTAAATGTTATGGCTCGGTAATCGAATAAACGGAGCGGCGAACCGAGCTTGTTTATGCCTCTTCGTGCAACTTCCCGGGGAATTTACTTTCTCATTGCGGGGCCTCGGCGTATCGTAGGATCGCGTGCGAGCTGATTGATAATTTATTCGAAACGTGTACACCCGCGCTACTGACTTTCACCACCGTTTTTATCGTGAAACCTCGCTAAACTATAAAAATCCGATCCATCTTTTTCGCGATCGATCTCTTTCGTTCGCAGAAAATTTTCATGGGAACGGTAGCTGATGCATCCGTTGTATAATTGGCATTTTATTTCGCGAACATCACAATAAATTGGTTGAAAAAGATTGTGAAAAATTGTTGCTGTAAAATGCGAGTTTCTAAAAACTGGCCGATGTTCAATGATAAAGCGTCATAGCATTTTTCATCTATTTTCATTTTTATCATCCAGTTCTCTCTGAAATTTAATAAAAATAATAGGGAGGGGTAGGAGGGGCGGTAAGCGAATTGCCATCGGATTTTTGCTGAGTTTCGGCAATACTGCCATTGACGTTCGATGATTTATTCGCGAGCCGTGATCTGTGACAAACGCGGGAACGACAACGATTAAAATATCGAAATTTAATATACGTCAGCTCATCCAGTAACAGTGTACACATGTTGCGTTGAATTAAAAAAAAAAAGGAATAAGCGTTACTTCGATTTTCTGGTATTGGTTCATCGATTCGTTTTAACTGGCTCCATATTTGTTTGCAATTAGAGAAGGAAGGATACCATTAATTGCTGGAGAGTTGTAATTATATTTGCATTTTACTTCGTCCATTCGACCACGGAATCTGGATGGGAATTTTGTTCGTCGTTTAACGCTTACCAACTGAATTTTGATGGAATGTAAAGAGTCGAGAGAGAGATAGAGAAATAGGAAATGTTTACAGAAAATATTTTAAGAACCATCTCCGTGGATCCAAACGTTTGTTTTTACGGTATTTTCAATGGCCCAAGGCGACCTGATACCGAGATTATCGTGGTTTCACGCGATAGTTGCTTCCAGACGACCGGTCCGGTGGGCGGAGAATCGTTTCAGCTGTCGCGAGCAGAATGGAGATTAAATTGGCACTGTTTGCACGATCGCCTTCGGCATCCACTTCCTACCATTCTTTATTATCATTACCTACAGTGTCAGCCAAAATTTTCCTGTCACTTTCTCCCGCCCTCCTTTTACGTTATTCATATTCGTAGAGCATTCCTCAGATGAAATTTCTGCGAAGGAATTATTTTAGCATGATCAGCGTTGATTTCTTGAAATATGTTTTTCACGGGCAATGTTTAAAATTCATTTAACGGATTGTAAAACGCATAGAATGCAATTCATTCATATTCATATTCGTACGAGACATGAAATAGTAAATTACGGATGCGTCGCTTATGCGGACTGAAGACGGATGCAAAATGTACCAGCCGGAAGTGTACCAAGGCGAACGAATGAGTTAGATAATAGAAAGAGAAAAGTAAGGGAGAGTTGCAAGGAGAGCGGAGCCGGAGAGTAGGAAAGCGTCAAGTGAAAAAGCGGACTGGACGTCATGAATCCGTTTTTCTTCCACGACAGCGGTAACGTGGAAAACTTTACTGGCGAGAAACGTAAAATTTCTCCTCTGCTTGTAAGAACGTCGGTATTCATCTACCTTACCAAGCTCCTCCGTTTCTGACGTTATACTTCCGTTTGCATTACTTCTTCTCTAGATGAGTTGTTAATCGATTATCACGTTGGAACTTCATTTTAAGAATCAATTAGGAAAGCTCCTGCACAAAAATTATTACTACAGTTTACGTGCAAAAAAGATTGATAAACGGCTTCCTATTTCTTCTCTGGCGAGCAGCGTTCGGTGTTTAAAAGTTTGCATAGTTCATGCTTGTGACGAAAATTGTCACGAAACTTCGTTGCCCTCCTGTTATTTTTTTCATCTTGTCCTCGAACCTTCGCGAAATTGGTTTTTAAGTATTCGGGAAGGTTTTTTCGCCGTTCACGGAATAAATGTACCAGAAGAAGTGGCGCGGAATATTAAAGAGAATGGAATTACATTTTTTATCTCGACTTAACGTCGGCCTATCGAGCACCCAAGGAAATTTATTACCTTTAATTTTTCCTTTCTTCGTTTCTTCCACGGTTGAAAGGTTTGATATTTTCTTCGGATTTTTATCCGTGTTCTAAGAATTACTTCCGCCCGATCAAGACTACTGTCTATCAGATAGATTCTCCACGGAAGAATAACTCTTGAATGTTTTAATACCCGGCATTGTATGACACGTTGAAAGAGTGTGGAAAATTGTTCGTTCTTCATTGATACCTACGTTCGATTCGTGTGAGAATCATATTTGTTCGTCGTTTAATTAATGACTTCATTTTCCTTTGTATTCAACTATCGGGATTTCTTTTTTTAAATCTAAAAATGGCGTTCAGGTATAATAGTGTACTTGAGGAAGAACGAAATAAGGAATCAATGGAACATAATACAGTAAGAGGAATAACTGGAGTTTACTACAAATCTCTTTAATCCAACTTTATCTCTACTTCATTTTGTTCTCAGCTGGTGTTCAGTATGAAATAACTTTATTCTCCTCCATTTAAATATCTTCCTTTAAGGATGTATTGGCTATACAGTCAATCCCGAAAGTTTATGCACTTTAGAAACGCATTTTTTAAAAAGAAATCAGACGTCGGAAGAACATTGTAACATAATAAACAACA
>NW_017177240.1:246440-266197 GCF_001652005.2 Ceratina calcarata
GTGGGTCGGTCGAATTTCGTCGATGCCAATAAAATGCCAAATAATCATACTTAACTCGTTAAATACTCAAGTTAGAAGAAAAATACATAGAATCTTTCTTGTAGAGGACATCAGTGCCTACAATTTCTGTATAATAAACTTTTCGCTATCGTCAATAATTAATTGGATATTTCCTTCTATACTTATTAGCACGTAGCTATTTATTATTAGCATTGTTCTTCCGACGTCTGATTTCTTTTTAATTATAGGAAATGCGTTTTTCTAAGGTACATAAACTTTTGGGATTGACTGTATAACCAATACATCCTTAAACAAGCTTCATCATTATACAATCGACGGACGCTATGTGTTCAACATTCGTAAATATCGATTTTCTGATTTATTTGTTTTGTTTGAATGAAAAATCCGATACAATTTTCCACTTTTCCGTACTTGGACACGTATTCCTTTGTTCGTGCGTCGCGTGAAGCAGTCGGTACTTCGCAGAAAAACAAATTTTCCAGATTTCGATGTGTCTCCTAGTCACGTTCGGTTGGATTTGTCTTACCAGCGTGTGTGCGGCGTGTTCCCATCGCACACGCCGTAGGATGGAGCCGAGGATCCAATTATTCGAAATTTCCATAATTCTCGAAACTACAAGCCCCGGTTGTATTCTCGTAGACCGTAAATTTGGAAAATCTGTATTCCGCTGTTTCCCTTGTTTATCTTGCACACCAGACGCCCGAGCAGCTGGTAATATGATGGCTCGGATTAAACGTTGTCTCGCGAGTTCTCGCGCAACTTCCAACGGATTCACGTCTATAAGCTCCTCGCAGGAGCTTATCTGTTTCGTTAGTCATTACCCATTATCGACTTTATTCAGCTATTATTAATTCGCATGGCGCGGTGTTACTTAATCATGCGAAATTCTTTAGGTAGCTCAGCTGACTTTTATGAAGAACAAAATATTTATTTAATGATGTGAATTTAAGAAATGAAAGCTGAATTGAAATATCTTTTATGAGGTACATGTTTTTTCTAGCATGAAACTATTCTCTGCTACGTGGAATAATTTCTAAAAAATTTGTTCCCCGTTATTCGTGAAGCGATAGTTCAAACTTGCGGTGGCGCGGAATGATTCGTCGTTTTCGGCGTAGAATTTATGATGATATTTAGAGGGTCAGAGTTCCTTCGGATGCGTGCCCCGTATATCCAAGCGGAGATGTTATGGATCATCGGTCACGGGGACGGTTCCATTCGCTATTTTTCACAGGGCTTCGAAATGACAACCATCGTACCATTTACCTTTTATACTCGCTTTCATAAAACATGATAAATGTCCCGGTTCCGCGTGGCATCGCATAAACTTAACCTCGAAGAATATTTCCCTTTGCTCCCCGGGCGCGCCGCAAGGATTCTGTATAATTCTCGGTTCGCGATTCGAAATGATACGTCATTCTGACGAACGCGACTTAACGAGAATACTTGAACGTATGCGTTACGTTGCAAATTCGTAAATTTTTTTTTATGAAAGCGAGGAGTAATGAATCCCTTATTTGTCCATGTTTATTCATAGCCTGGATTTATTCCGAAATGGAAAAATGAATTTCCACCGGAAGATGAATTAATTATCGCCAGGGCAGATACTAAGTGTCGTGTCTTCCTCGGAGAAAAAAAATGCGTTCTACAATTGAAATTGACGATACTTAACCGGTCTCATTATCGTCGTTGATCATAGGCGAATCTCGCTCTGTCAGGAGTAGGATCAGTAATTCACTTCGATAATTAGCGTACTTTAATTAGACGCACCGAGGACGGTCCTTTAATTATTGCGTGCGAACTGTGTCACCGGCGCACGTGCTAATGAGTGACGAAAATAATAGCTCGTCGAGTCTTCATCCGTCCGCTTTCACCGTCGTCGCTGCGTCTTTTGCCCTTAAAACGGTTCCTGAATTATGAGGGCAGTCGGAATTTCCGTGTCTTCCCACACCTTATGCATTCCTGCACGAACGTTTCTGACGAACATTTCCTCATTCTGACACTTTAGCATCAAGAATAGAAAATAGTGGACTTCAATTTAGTTTCTTAATCTTTCATTTCGTAATTTCATTTCAATTCGTAATTGAAAAAACGTCAAAATTAATTAGTGAATTCAAAAAGGAGATAAAGTTAAATTTATGTTTTCTTAATTCAGTACTGTTCTTGCCACGGCTCTTATCTTTCGCAAGAAATCGCTTTGCGCTTTGATTAAAAATCCGGCGGCCGGAAACCTCGTGTTTCCAGTTGTGTAGGTTTCTTAATTAAGTCCTTTGAATTTTCCTCTCTCTCTCGAAGAAGAAGAAGTTTTGAATTTCACACCGTAAACAGAAGTGAAATGAAACTCGTCTGGGAAACTCGGCCACACGGAACGGTGAATCGCGTTTTAGGACCAGTCGGGGTGTCAATGTTTGAGGCCCGATCGAAATTATGTTCGCCGATGAAAAAAGGAAAGGGCAAAGAGAATTTGAATATTAATTATCCGGTAATCGCGTGCAAAGGACGTTTCAAACTAAAGAGTTGTCGCCGCCGGTTGAAATCATAAAGCGGCGAAGATAAATGGGCCGCGCTTCGCGTAGTTTCATCGTTGTTCGCTAAGGCGGATGACTTACCCATTGCCCTCTTATTACCCCGAGAAATTTCCCTCCTTATTGCTCGAACCTGGATACGCTCCACTGCGTGAAATTATGAGCAACTATACACCAGCGACGACAGAGTTTTCGCTTTTGCGCCAGAATAAACAACCTGCTGTGCATTTTGCCTCATTTCGCTTGAATACGTACGACCACGCCCGGTTCTCATTAGTCAAATTACTCGAGTTGTGCATGCTTCACTTTAAGCATCTTGACTTCGCATAAGAACACACGGAGACGGCTCAAAAGAATGAGTTTAGACACTCGAAGTCACGAGAATGGTTCGATTGTAAGCGTGACGATAAAATAATTTCGATCCCGCCGTTCGAGATGTAAAGCTTTAAGAACTGGGGACGCCGAGTTATTTTCCTCGCGAATCCTCCCGTACGACAAACGTGGAAAGTAAAGTTTATAAGCTCGCGCGTTTCAGAGCGTAGTTAAACTAGCGTACGTGTAAATTTTTCGCGGTAACGTTGCTGGGGGCTGAATTTTACGACTTATGTACCTATAACGCATCGCATTGTGCGGTATACAAGCGCGTGTGTACATTCTTGTAAAGGGGTATCCATAACCCGGCCAGTTTTTTTCGTTCACGCGGAAAGCGGTTTTCCCGTTTTTTTACGGTGTACGCGGGACGATGTGAAAATGAAACGCTAGTTACGCGCGGTCGTATCTTTTTTTCCTACAAATCAAAGCGCCGATTCCAACTTTTTATGTCGATGAACATCGACGAGGCGCTTTGACGGTTCACATGTTGCCTCATAAATTTCATCATTTCAGTATCGGGCATTCGCGCATCTTATCGGTTCGATCGCGACAAAGTATCGAAATCCGTTTTAAGGAATTATACATTTAATGACATAATTGTCAGGTTTTTTTTTAAATAGAGAAACGTTTTAGGACTCATCGACAGAAGCGTACGTATTGTAATTACGTGTAAGGAAGACTGAAAGATCTCGTTCCATTTATTAAAACTATACGTCTTTGTTTCGCGAACTTGTTAATTTCAAGTATTTCCTGGGCAAAGAAATGGCTGGGTTTGTCCTGGTAGAAGCCAAAGGTTGCTCCCCGAATGATTGGCATTTACCAGTAATTGGCCTTTCAGTATCCCCGTTTAATATAAATGTTAATGATAATTAGCTCGGTTTATTGGCAAGATCCGGCTTGTTACCTGGGAAATCATTTCCGTTAAAACCATGTCTCTGTTTCCCCTTTCTAGCCCATGGCTATGCATTATCGTTCTTTATCCTCTATTACATTATATAATAAATATGATCAATGCTCGATAATCCGTGATTCGCGAAATTGTTCGTTTATCTCGTATTCATCGAGCTTTAGTATGCGGCTTTAAATATCCCTGTTCTAATTCGATAATCGTTCTGTCGGGAATGTCATTAACAAGGCGCTCATTAAAGTCGACGTTTCACTAACGATGAGACTTTTGATGTGCCTACGACCGAGCGTGGCCCAGCGATTTTAATTGCTGTATCACACCGTACGATGGCTAACAGCTTAATTAACGATCCGCGGGACGTTTATCGTCAAACTGGCCACGTCACTGGTCGAGTCACTGCTTCGACGAGATTTTACGTCGACGTGAAACGACGGAGTTACGACGCAATTCACTTTCGCGCGATTAATCGAATCACCAGTCACGCGACAACGATCCATTTTACGGGAAGAAGATCTCCGATTCGAAGTGCATTTAACTCGAATCCGGGCAGAAATTATGTCCATCGAACGGTTCCCAAGTTGTAGGATCCGTCGAAAGAGAAGCCCCGGGTCGATAGATAATCGGGGAACGAACCAACAATGAACGGAGTCATGAAAATTCGCATTACCATCGAGCAGAGACATTTATATCGTTGTTTGCGCGATTCTGTCCGGCTGGCATATTATGTTGCGAACAAAAGAGGTTCCGTCGAAAGGAGAATGTACCGAAAGGAACGGGCGAGAGTCTGATCGATCGGAAGATGAGTAGATGATCGATCGAAGAAAGAGCTCTGCGACTTGAAGATTCACTCAAGAAGTAGTACGAATCAACAAGTGCGCCGACGACGGACCGGCCACTCATTCGACCATCGCGTCCTCGTTTAAAGTCTAAACTGTCCGGAAGGAAATCGTCGAGATGATCTGCAGATCTTCAACAATGCTTCTTTCAAGCCTGTTCGACGGTTAAGGGAAAAATAGATTGTCAATGTGACGGATTCTCTAGACTTTTACTCGAACGGCGACAGAAAATGATTCGATATCTCTTCGGTGTTGTAACTCCGGTTGAATAACTTTAGAATTGGTCACGTAATGCTTTTTCAGTGTAATGCTTGAGTCGATTATAAAAAAAAATGTTGGAACGTTACAGGGAGAAGTTCTCTTTAGCATATAGTATTCTTTTGATAGTAAGGATGGAATAGTGGAATGCTCGAGCGGCACGCTATCCCCGTTGATGGCCCATTGGTATTTCCTTTGTTCTTTTGCGAATCCGCGGTGAATGCATATGGGATTCTAAAGTACTTCGCTCCGTTCTTATGGCATCGCTATTACGCTTCCATACGCCAACAATAGACGCTTCTTACACACACAGACGAACAACGGCGAGAGAAAATGGCGAGAAAATAGCCTGCAGATGTTCATCGATTCGTTCCTGTATTTTAGCCATTTTTTTTCAGCTAGCTTTTTGTTCCCCCCCGTTTCTTTTAATGAAAAACGATTTTTCCGCCATGAACCTAGGAAGGCAATGGTGAATTCTCAGCGCGGCAGTTACTCGTTGTTACCCTTTTCCCTTTTTATCCTTTTTTTAAGTAAAAAATTTCACGTACACGACATCCCCCCTGCCGTTCTGCGCTAGATATCAGATGCACCTGTGCGTCTATGCGTCTTTTATTTCGTGAAATTTTATGCATGTTTCCACGTTATTCGTCTCTTCGTGTTCCGCCCGCCATGCTTATGTTCTCCAGCGAAAACAAACGCACGCGTTCACATTTTAATACGATTCGACGTTAAGTACGCCGGTAATTCGAGCAACGCGATGATAAATTAAGCTCCGTTCGAATTTTATACTAGACTTAACAGTTCCCGATTGATTCAATAATTCTCTTCATATTTAAATGACTGACGAACTCGGCTGATTTAAATCTCACCTTCATTTATTTTTCAGAGGCTCATAGAGCTCTGGAGCTGCTCGAGGATTATCACGCGAAGCTGACTAGGCCACAGGACAAGCAGCTGCGATTGGCCATTGAACGTGTCATACGAATTTTCAAGAGCAGACTGTTCCAGGCGCTGTTGGGTGAGTGTTTCGGCCAGAAAAATATTCTCATTAAATACATATTCCCGGGAATTTCTCCGTTCCGCGTTCTCTGTTCCGTGAAATCGGCGCGGCGGCGTTCTCGCATGCCTGGCCGTTTGAAAATCCGAAAAATTTCGACGATTCATCTAGTCAAGGATTCATAGAGCGGGACATTTCGCGTCCCGTTTCTTTATGCCGCTCTATCTCATCTTATTTATTGGAACTGGCACGTTGCCCCTCGAACGTTTCTCGCGCCATTGTTATTCCGAATAAAGCGGCTCTACGAGCGCGATTCATTCCGTTCGAATCCTCCACGGCACGAAGGCTCGTCCCAAATTCTGCTGAAAAAATAAGAGACAACTTTGGGTCCTGTCTCTTCTTAATTTACCAATTTTTATAAATCCCGTTGAGTATACGACACGCTTATTTTTCTATGCATCACAAAAGACATTTCTTATACATATAAACTGTTTACTGTATTCAATATTACAAGAATTTTCAATTAAACGATGCAGGAACGTGGCGTGTAATATTTAACGGAAATTCCGGTGCTATCGCAAGCACGGGATTCCGGCTATCACCAGAATAGTTTTAAAACATGAGGACGTCCGCCAGTGGGAACCGTACGAGTTTACTTCATGCGAGCAGATCACCCTATTCGAGGTTCGCTCGTTATGCATAATATGTTTGCGCGTATAGTGGATTAGTTCACGGTTGTATCTGCAACTGTGTTCCGTGCAACAGGGCGCGTGCTCCGCCTGCTACTGCTACCACTGATAACCCCGAACATCCCAGCCTTGGGAGTTCCATCGGTGACGCGGACAATGGCTACAAGATTACACGTCATATCAGACCCCGCTAAGTACTTAACGTGATTAGAATATCCCATGGTGACGTAAAATTAGCCCCTTTCTTCACGAATTAATTTAAACACGAATTACATATTTTCTAATTACTTTTTTATTTCAACCATCTGACCTAGTTACTTGCAGTACAATATGAAATAGTTTCAAAAGTTAATTATAAGATCTTACGGTTAAAATGGAAAATTGCCAGAGCGTGAAAGTCTGATTATTATCTCGATTCAAAGAATTAATCCGGGCGGACTAGAAAGAGGGAAAATATCCTTTAGCAATTTCTTAAATTTAGGATACCTTTCGCGCGCATGTTATGAATAGGCTAGCTACTTTTCCGTGCAGACATTCTTAATTCAGCTGGCAATCTCATTGTCCATGTCGAGGGAAGAAACTACCCAGCAGCAAATACAATTTGGGCTGCGTTACATCTTACCGTTAACTAAACTAGAGATAGGGAGAAGTTTGAATTTCCTATTTTAATTAGTTTTTCGCCGCTGAATTTTACTGGACGGTAATTATGTGCATCGATCGCCGATAACTCTGCCCTTTATTGCCGTAATATAGGAGTTCTCAAGTGGGTAACATTGTAATTAATGATTCGAAGGAGATTGCCACGGCGACAATATCGTATCGTTGTCCGTATACTGTAGTTTCCTGGTCAATGCCCACAAGATTACGCGTCACGTTGGCAACGCTAAGTACGTAACAAGGTTACAATTTAGAACTAAGCACGTAAGCGTGCTGCATGCTGAACTTGAGGGTGGAAGTTTACTACGGGGTTCTGCTCGACGAAATAAAGGCCATCGACTCAGACTGACGGTGTTTGAACCCCGATTAGCAGCGATTGTGCTCAGATTAGATATTGTGTTCAACTTTTCATCATTTAATTACAAATTATTGCCGATGAAGAGAGGGAGGTAATTTATCAAACGAAATTATTTAATGAAAGGAAAAATGAGGAGTATCAATTCGAATAATAATAATTCTGTTATTTGTCTGTTTCAAATTAGTTTACTGGTTAAGCCGGGATAATTGTTTTACGACACTAACTCACAGCTCGGTAGTTCGTTATTTAATTTTCTCGGAACGGGACAACAAGATCTTAATTGTGTTTGTCTCGTGACTAAAGCACAATTTTTCTCAGCGGTCGCAACTTGACTTTTTTTTAACTCCGTGACGCCTTTGCGAATTTATAAAATTATTCTCCAGAGGATCTCCTATATTTTTGCCGCACGCTCGAACGATTCGATTACCGGATAGGTTCGCACGTTTCTGAGAGCGAATTTCCGTCGAGTTTGTCAAAGACACATGACGATGGCGGGCTCGTGAAGGTTCCTTTGGTCAGCAAACTCAACGACGATTCGAGTGGCAGGCACGGCCATTTTGGACGAGTTTAAATTCTCGAGTGGCCTTGGACGAGTGCACTCAATTTATCGTTCTCTCACCCCCCTTCGCTGCCTTGTCCGCCCGCTCGTTCGACTTCTCTCTCTCCGTAGCCTTCTTTCTCTAGTAGTTATCGCCGGCATCAGCTTCCCAGCGATTATCCCGAAGGATCGTGAATCGGTGAGGCTGAAAATCGTACGGATGAAAAAGTGTATCTCAATCGGAGAACTCAAGTGGAAAAAGAGATTGATGTCTGATGAATAAACATCTGGACGAGGTAACAGGAATTCTCTCGCAGTTCGAGAGTTAAAGAACTACGGAAACTTTGTAAAGTCAATAACTATCGCGCCTTGAGAAACTCGAGTTCCAATACTGTAAGCTCCTAATGTCCTTTGCTATCCTTACGAATCTTTTTCATCTAACGGTAGAATGCGAAATCCAGATTTCGAAGAAACTTAAGCACAGATGGTTAGGCTGTTTCCCTCTGTTCCTTTTGTTCTTCAAATCCTCTGGAAACGAGGCACCCTTATTTACAGTCTGTCTGGATTTTGGCTTTCCCATAGAATTTATCTTCCTAAATTCTGATAAAACTTTTGAAGGAGATTCTGGTTAACGAATTAAAAAAAAAAAATTAGTTTTAAACGATGATCGCGTCGTTTCTCTGCAAATTGGTGTTGGGGCGGAAACAGCGGGAATGAAACTTTCTAATTTCTATTTGAGATAACTGTGAATCATACATGGAAGGAGATATTTGCGAACGATGTAAATTTGCAAGACCCGCTAGGTGCATCTTGTACACTCCACTATGTTTCGGCGCAACATGAACGCGAAACGCGGTCGCGATGCACTATTTTACAGCCCGGTGGCGAATGCGTCGGACGTAACGTTACAAAACACGACCAACTGACAAATCCCCGTTACACTCCCCTCCTCAACCGCGCACTTGTCCCACCGACACTGTTTTAAGCATCAAAAGTTGTTCAGTGTCGAGATTTGATCTATCAAACGTACATTTCATACCTTTCTTTTTCCTAATATCTTGCGAAGCAAATCGTAAGATCACGTTTAAAGGTTCCAATCAATTTTCTTTGAATGAAGAAAATCGACTTTTAATTCAATCGAATGTAAATGTATTTCGCTAAATCGGATGTGGCTCGTTAACGTTGAAGAAAGCTAAGCTCGCTTTCGTTCAGAACTTGAAAATCAGCTCCCCCTCCCTCGGCCTCTTTGAAATTCAAGTCGGTCATCGATCGACGAGGGAGGAAAAATTTTCCTCGAGCGACCCGGTGATGGAGGAACCGGTTCCTGGCGGTGATGGGAGGGTGGAGGGTGAGTATCGTCTACTTTTCGCGTTGCCCTGCTACTACTGGAAACTGGAGGATCGTGGTGTGAGGCGGGGGAGCACATGAAAAGCGGAAGAAAGAAGAAAAGAAAGTAACGAGACTTGGAGGCGAGCGTGAGAGCTCGGACAGAGAGAGCGGATCAATTTATAAATCAATAAAAACGCGCGGCGGTACTGTAATAAAAAAAAGAAAATAAAAGTAAACAGTTTCGTAACGGACGGGGAATCGAAACTCGAAGAAGTGGGACAATCGAGGGGAGAGCGGGAAAATATTTAAGTAGCAAAACAACGACGACGGACGTTGACAAGTTTTTGTTCGTCTCTCTTTGAACTGAACCAGACAAAAGGAAGGGAGGTAACTCGTTTCGTGTAATGTTCCGAAGGGGATGAAATATCACGATTCTTTTCAAACTTGACGCGTATTCTTCGTGACTGTCTCGAAGGATCTTCTTGCTCACATAACGTAGATAATCAAAACATCGAAATTACAATCCGGTAAACTTATATTATTTCATCGTCCCCTGTTAGAAAAACTTTTCTGTGCCTTTAAATTCATCGCTCGCCCGAACACGTTTCGCGGTCCGTTAAACTGAATTTGTCAAGCTTCCCGAATTAACGATACGCGAAGTCAGGATCGCGTTAAGGAGGCCACGCGGAAAAATGCGAGTCACTAAGTCGAGATTATTTACGGCGTACCGTTTATTTTAATTACGATTAATTCTTCTTACAACGGTGTCCGACGACAGTGTCCTTTTTTACACGGCAACGTGACGCTCTTTTTTCCCTGTTCCGTTCCGCGTCGCACCGCGCGGAAAATCCGATTCGTTTCAGGCGTTAGACGCGGCAGCAGCGCAGAAAATTGCAGCTTCGTCTGGGCGGGCAATCGTTCGGCCGGTCGTTGCGTCCCAGCGAGCCATCGACGACGTTTTGGCGGACGGAAGATGAAAGCGATAAAAATGAGTGCGAGAGGAACGTAACGGTGATGCATCAGCTCTTGACGTATATCGGTTGTCTTACGATTTGATGCCGTGATACAGGGATTACTATTATTAAACCGACAAACATCATTAAGAATAAGCTAACAGTATAGCGTAGTAAGCTGAGTATAGAATTTATTAGGAGCATAGAGGAGAGACATTTATCAACATTTTTAAATCTGTAGTAACCAACAAGAATTGGATCGATACTCCTTTCATACATATTACGTTGCTCATGCAGTTTTTCAAGTATACGTTCTTGCTTATCCGAGAGTGAGCCATTGTTTCCAAGTTGACAACAGCAGCCCTTGTGGGATTCTTATCGGAACTAAAGTTACACGCGCGGAATGAAATTCTTCGTATACACCTACCGAAGTATAACCAATTCATAAGCTAAACGCAGTAAATTGCTTAAGGGAACTCGAATTATTTAACGATCCGTTACAGAGTTATCCGCGCGTGAAATGAAAACAGCGTACAGAGTCAGACGCGGAGGCTCGACTTTGATACGAAGCCGTCGGATTACTTATCCAATTTATATTCCGCGCGTCGAAAGGATTGAATTCAGAAATAAAGTAAAAGAACCGCGTTCGTATTGCCCTGGAAAAATTGCATTTTCGGCTACAGCTTTTTTCATTATTGAACCCGACAGCGTACTCGACGCGACGCGACGTTACACTCGAATTTTCGAAATCGAAATGCCCGCGTGTACCGCTACCCTGTGCCTATCGATTCTCGATCTCTTTCCACTATTACACCCTCCGGCAGAGATTGGAAATGACTTCGAATCTATCGACCTCGCTTTTGGAATTCCATGGGACGCCAGTTCTTTTATTCGATGTTAAAAAAGAACGATTTATGAATGTCGTTCAAAACTAATTAATTTAATATTCCCGTCGTCAGTTACCTCAAGCTATTTATATTTCGCGTTCATTCATGTATAGGATTTTAAGTTTTGTTCACAACGGTGTCGTTGATTCTCATTGTTTCTCACCTTCCGTACACGGGTATCCGAAAACAATAGTAGCTACGTGTGGGAAGAATCTTCGTTCCCGATCTTGAAGCCTACTTTGTTCCGCGCACGATCCACAATACGCGTTGTACATACCGCGGAACGTACGTACATAGAGGAAGCGTATGTACTCTTTGCACATAACGATCTTTTGTCCCCGGGTCCGAGAATCCATTAATTATCATTACGGAGTGGCCTTTATTGTCACGGTCGGCCGAGGCTTTGTTTTACACGCGGGAAACCCAGCTGGCAAAGCATCCGAAGGTCCAGATGCGCTCGCTGATTCTTAGCCCAGGTCTCTTCGCTACGGAACGCTTTTAGAACCTCTGACATAAAAGGTAGAACTTACTTGAATTAAGAAAATGATCTACTTCAAGCAATTGCTATTCTTTAAATAAAATGGAAATATTTCAAGAACAGGATCAATCGTTGTTGTATTAAAATTGGCTCTTTATTCCGAGTCTCCTTTAATCAGAAAATTAAAAGAATAGAGGGAATCGTTTCTTTGGAAGCTAGAATCAATTTTTATTATTTAATATATCCTGCTCTATGATATACAAGAATTGCAATGGACATTAGATCGCAGACTCCGAATGCGTATATCTGTGTTGCATTGCCTACATACTGATATCTGGATACGTTTCCAATAACCGTATTGATATTGCATGCGTCGCAGTATTTGAATATTTGTAGCAATATTGTAAAAGTTCTCTTCGCCAGAGTACTCCCCATATACTCGAAACAGATCGAATACGTTCCCTGCTCGAACCTTCTTCGAATATTCTTCACTATGTTTTACGGTAGATTTGTATTTTTCCTGCAAATACGGTTCGTTTGTTGGGAAGATCTTTATTTACGGTGGTAAAAAACGGACCAAGCAAACATTTACTTTCCTTGCGTCAATATTTCTGTTTCATTGAATCCACGATTAACGCTCCCTCGAATCGGTTTAATATCGATGTTTTTTTGGCTACGCGAAAGTATGAAAACTCGAGCACAGAAATTATCTCGTGCAATAAAACGCAATTTCGAACTGTAGATCGACCTGATCTCTTGGAAAAAAAAAGTTGTACGCGGAGATAGAGTCGTTCAAAGGGAAAGTTTTCCGTACAACAGGATCGTTAGTATCGAGTTCGAGGAGCTACTGGGAATTGCCATTGGTTCTCTTGACGATGGGGTGGCACGTTGCTCGGCACGACGCGGCGCGGCGGCAACGATTTGAAATTCAAAGCACGAGCAGGCAGTGTTGTAAGATCGTTAACCGAATACTCGCGATCGTTGCAGTCGCCGCAGTTGTTACGAGGGCCGGCCAATTTCTCTCAACCTCCGGGAATCGTCGAACCATTCGTTGCACTCCCCGTGTTCGGCACACGACGATCCACTGATTCATCCCCATAAAACTCGCCCGTTAGTAGCATCGGCCACGATTTTCGACCATTTCCCTCGGAAAAGTCGCAGTTGTTAGACTTCTATAAATCCGCTCGAACTATTCTCGATGCTGGGGACTCCTTAATTTCGGTTCTCTACGGTTTGAGAAGCACTTTATAGTTATTCTTCTCTTAGGGCACTTTCAAATACTTAACGTCGGAAGGACAATGCTAATAATAAATAGCTACGTGCTAAAACGTATAGAAGGAAATATTCAATTAATGATTGACACTGGCGAAAAAATTTTTACATACAAATTGTGGGCACTGACGTCTTCTAAGAGAAAAATTCTATGAATTTCTCTTCTAATTTCAATATTTAACGAATTAAGTACGATTAATTGGCATTTTATGGGTACTGATAAAATCCGACCATTCCATTGGCGAAATAGCGAACTTTTAGCAAAAAATTTCATTTTTCCTCAATTACTCCTAAACCGTTGAATTTACGGGAAAATTGTGTACGACCTTTCTTGTAGAGGACGACGAGATCTACAATTTCTGTATAAAAATTCTTCGCTAGCATCAATATTTAACGAGTTATTGACGAAAAACGAAAAAACAGTTTTTCGCAAATGACTCGTAAACTATTGACGCTAGCAAAAAATTTTTACATGGAAATTGTAGATCTCGTCGTCCTCTACAAGAAAGATCTGATGCAATTTTCTGTAGATCCAACGGTTTGGAAGTTATTGGCCAAAAACGAAAATTTCGCAAGATCTGAAGGGGTACCCCTTGACAAAATCTCGAAAAAATTGAAAAATTTTTTTTTGTCAAAATATCGAAAAGTGCTTCAAATGGAAGTTGTAGGAGCTTCTATTACCTACGGGAAAAGTGATTACCATGCATGATAAGAATACATGCAAATTTTAAGTCACTATAATTTTTCAAAAAACCCATGAATTGATTTAAAATTTTGCAGGTAGCTTTTTAATAGTAATAGGAATCTATAATGACAAATTCAACGTGCTAGCATTGTTTAAGTATATGGCCTATACATCCTTAAGGATTATGGTTTTGCGTGTGCGAGAATACTGAAGTTGTTCAGCCCAGTTAGAAATCATTTACCGAGGCTTAGGAACAATTTTAATGAGCTGGCGAGAGATTGGATTTTCGAGTTTACGGAGCGTTGTACGATGCAAAATAAATTAGTTGTCAGTTTGCTAATGGCCGAGTAATTTTATCATCGACGGTTAATCTAGAAGTGCTAGGCGCTTCGCCCGAGCGTACTCAAGCAAATTCGAAAAATCATTCACTCGCGGGAATATAATCTCATTCCTTTACATTTAGTACGTTCGTCTGGCTGTTATTTAATATTGTTCAAATGTTATACTTTGCAGGGATTATGCAAATGGGAAAGTTACGTTCAAAGCAATTAATACTTTTGCTATGTTATTACATTAATTGTCGAAAAGTTCCACGCGGCTGAAATTTATGATAAAACTCCTGCGAATGAACCAGTAAAATTTAATTTTCCATTTCAATGATCATATTTTGTTAAAATCATTCTTTTTAATAAAAAGTAACAAAAACACGGATTGTCGTTCCTTTTAGATTTGCTCGGTGTTATATCGGTACGGTTAAATTTTAGCTTCGAACGGGTTCGCACTCTCTATTTAATGCAATTGTACATACATGGATGCGTTGTACCCTCGACGAGTATTACGGTGTCCTTTTACCCGATCTCATGCTCTCGGCACGATTCTTTTCGCGACACCGCAACAGAGAGAACACTGCTCCTTTGTATTACGCGCTTTCTACCCACTTTTGCACCGAAACTACGGATGCTGACTGCATCTCGTTATCCGTCATTGTATGGGATCAAAAAACGCGCTCGCATATTCTACTGCGAAATTTATCAACAATTGGGTCACATCTTCTCTTTCGAGTAATTCCTATATTTTTCGTCGCTTTGAAAACAAGAAGAAGAATTTCAAATAAACACACATCTGTGAGGGCATTTGATAAAATAATCTTTTAATTTCTTGTCCGATCATTGTATTTCTACTGTGAAAGATTGTCAAGTGTTTAATAATTTTCATTGAGAGCAAAGAGAATTTATAGCTCATTTACGTAACGTGAAAATCTCGATATCCCACGGGCGACTATTACCAACTTGCTAGGAAACTTGTTACGAAGCAAAATCAAACTAACATGGATATCTTCTCATGAATATTAGTCTCTCTCTATCTTGCAGCATAATAGTCTGCCTCACGCTCTTCCTATGCAAGGTGGATGTGTGAGCAGTGTTAAAGAAACATTGACGGAAGAGTGATTGAAAACCTCTTTCATAACAAACTCTCTTTATTGAACTGAAGTTAAATAGATTCAAGAAAATTGGAAATAAATCAAAGAGAGAAAATTGGAACAATATTTTTATACCCCTTTTTATAAGCGATGTGTTTAAGACCTTTGACGGTGTCACGTCGGTTCAATTTAAAACCTCTACCACTTGAAAACTTCGTTCCCTCAGACTCGCGCTCCCTGTAACTCGAATTTCGTGGAAATAAGAAAAACATCGAAAAAGGAAATGGAAGAGGAGAAAGGGTTTCGGTTTAGTTTCGTACGGGCGTGCTTAAATAACGCGAAGCGTCTTTCTAACTCTGAGCCAGTCGACGGTCACGACCGTACTCGTGTACTTTCCTCTCGAACTTCCACGATGACGGTTTTCCTACTTCTTCTTTTTTCTAGACGAAATAAAAACAGTCTGTTCGTCGTCGGTTCGCGGAAAACTGACGAAAGTTTCGAGAACAATTTCAACCATTCCAACTTAACTAATTTTCTCGACGAGTACTAAACGGTTGCTTTTTCTTCTTTTCCTGGGATGGTAATGCGTTTTCATGTAATTCGATTCGATGTCGTTGCGAAATTTGTTCTATTTTAATAATACCGTCATTTGTGCGTACCTCGTTTGCACACGAAGGAGTCAATGTCAATATCCATTCGGAACAAAATTCATATACTCGAGAACCGCGTTTAGTGGTAGTCGTGTAACTTGTCTAGTGTGCACGGATGTTCAGACAGCCGGTAGAAACGTAAGGTATGCAGATTATATGTAATTTCTCTCGACTACAGCAAGTTATAAACTCAATTATCGTGTTACTTATACCACATTGTGGCTGATCACGCCGTCTGACTACATACCGACCGTATCTATTTGTAACTGCGTGATTCAAAGCGCCTCGTCACAACACTCCGTACATACTATACCATCGCATCGTTGCTGTATTCTTCGCAAAATTCCTCTTTAATTTATGAACATTTATTCTATACATCTGCATATTTTAATTTGTTTAAATCGTTTGTTGTTTCGTATACCGTTTCTCTCACTTAAGTTTAATTTACTTGTTTCTCTAGTTGTACTTTATGATATTTATATCTTTTTGATTTTGTTTTATATATGTTTGTTTATTCTTGGTTAGCGAGCGTTCTCTTCGAGATCGATATCGTGGTTTCGTATTGTTTACGCCCAGAATTTATGCACTGTTTGCAATGCAGATCAAGTTGCATTCTCCGTTTCATAATGAAGGTACTAATGGAAATCATTAGCGAGATCCTGGTTCCGCTTGGAGCCAGTTAGCTGGTTCGCTCTAAGATGGATAACAAGCGTAATATTATCGTGATCATTTTATATATAATGACGTTTGTCTATCTATCATGGAAGATTAATTTTTACGATGTCTGTACCCCTCCTTTAATTCAAGAAGAATATGTAAGAAGAATATTTGCATAATATTTTCCGCACGAGTACGTTTCGTTTAACTGGAGAATTGAATAATGTGATTTTTGCACGTGCTGATTTGAAAATAATAAATGATGCTGTGGGCCAGACAAAAAGGAACGACAAGTGATTGAGAGAGAGGAATAGCGACTGTTAACGTCCTCGTAAACGGGTTTGAGGTACATACTTGGCGCGGCCGGAGGCGGTAAATGGACCTCGAATCCATCGAGCTTGCATCGACCAGAGGGGGTGTGTGATGGAGCGGTCGAAGCTGCTAGACGGCCGTAGTAAGGGCAGTGAAATATTGCCTCCGGATTCTGCATCTACCAGTCGAATCTCCCCTTTTGAACACCTCCCGAGGATCCACCCTCCGAGACGAAACCAGAAGTTAAACGTCGTCGCGTTTATTTCACGTCCCTACGGAGTTTTCGCTCCCTTTGCTTCCTCCCTCATTCTGATATCGACCCCTCTGTTCGACGTCGTCTGTATCGGTTTGCCTCTGCCACTTGCTTTGACATTTTTATCCGGCGAACCTTCGACTGTCAAGGTCCGCCAAAGGGGTGGTTCTCCCCTGTGTTTGAACGAATCCCCAGAATGAAAATATTATCGCTTAGCCACGTTTTGTATTCGTTCTATAAGTTATTACTGAGAGGGGTTCGTTAATTTAACAATTTTGAAAGGTAATTGTGATTGAAGGATACACGTTCTTTAATTTCCTCTCATTATTCAACGCCTTTTGTATCATTTTAAAGCTTGCTGTTATAGACTGATTTAAAGTTCTCTGAATTAAGTGCTGGCTAGACGTCCGAGCGAGCTAACCAAAAAAAAGTACCGGTGGCCGTTGTACTCTCAATTTTGCCTGAGATATGCCGCGGCTTACTGTTCTTCCACGTCGTTTCACCTTGTACCTCGGGTATCTTAGACCGGTAGGAAAGGATGTAATCGAAATTCGTAGGATTAAGACGTCGAGCCGCGTCGGCGTCTCGTAACACAAGCGCAAGATTGCTTGCAGATTTTCTCGTCTCGAATTATAAACTAATCAAACTTTCTCGATCTGTCGTCGTGCACATTTTTTTTCCTGCTTGCCTGGATATTACACTCGTGACACTTAATTACCTAGCTGACCACAATTTTATTCATGTTCTCGAACAACTTCCTGTTAAATGTTCTCCATTCAGAAAGCGTGAAAATTAATGTGTCAGGGTTTTTTTTTTTAAACAAATGCATGGTTTTTAGGAAAAACTAATTAGTCGGGGGAAATGAACATTGTAGTTAATTGCAATTTCAATTTTGTCAAGCGTTCTGTACACTTCCTTTGTCCGGAGTGTACAGTAAATCAAGGTATACGCGAATAGTGAAAGAACATATTTTGAGATTAAACGGTAATTGGACTAGACTAGCAAAACACGAACGATACATAAAGCCAAAGATATAAAGTGATATTGATGTTTAGTGGCCGTTGCTGGATTAGTTTCGCTTATAGCGGAGTTTATGATCGACGATAAAACCTTACCAGAGGCTACGAAATAAAGGAACGATTTAACTATGTCGCGTTAACTATTATACTTCATGTGATGAAACATTCAGTACCTACTACGAATTTCCCGAAAAAGTGAACAAAGAGCAAACAAAAATGCGATTTAACGAGGTTAATTGACGATCGGGTTTTGAATATTCATTTAATTCGATAATTGAAAACAAATCTTGATTACTTCAATTGGAAAGTTGAACATGTGGCAAATTAAATTAAACCGGATCGGAATAAAATGAATATATTTTCATTTCCTACGTCTATCTGTATAAAAACAATGGAACTCAGTTGGTTTCGCTCAGAAATTGTTTCCTACAAATCGAGACAACCAATATCTTTGAAGGAAACTCGTTCCGTTTCTGTAAATATCGACCATTGGAACGAACTGTATCAAATTTCCTTTCGTTCATCTTATTCGCGTAATATTTCGATGTACGTACCGTAAAATTATACGCAATTTCTTGGTAGATACACGAACAACAGACGTCTCTAACGAAATCGATAGTAACGCAATTTTATGTCGTCCTTTCATCGGACGATAAAGTTTTCCTGGTTATAATATTAAAATCTCATTGACCACGTTAATCATTTTCTTGTGAAGTCATATAGTTTTTTTTATCGCGAATTATTTAAAATGCTTGCCATTCTTGTAAAAAGGGTACCTATATCTCTATCGCGTCAAAGGCCTGGACTTTGGACTTTTTAGTAATTTCTCCTGGATAATATCATGTTTGATCATCAATGTTTATATCTTCTCTGAGGGCGAATTTACTCTTCTTAGTATGCTTTGCTCTCGTATATGCCGCGCTGTTTAGTTAAAACGCGATATCGGCGTGTAGCCCAGCCGGAGAGCCTGACGAAGGGCTGGGAAAACCGGATAAACAGGAATAAGTGAGTTTGACGTTTACGAGCGGGACGAACTTTTCCGCAGCCAGAGAGAGAGAGATATTAGACTTTAAATGACGGCATTAGAACTTGACTCGCCCCGAGACTAATACGGTCTATAGTTTACGTTCTGCGACGGAAATTTCGCATGCACCCCCCCTCCCCCGACGAAATTGCGGCTCGTTTTAAGTAGAAGATACGTAATTACGGAATCTGTAATTACCGAACGCATCCATTCGAGATTATATGTGTACAGAAGTATTTGTCTTATTCAAGTATCATCTGATGTTCAAACATTTTAGTAGAACCTACTTTAAAAATACTTTTATCGATTAATTAGCTTTAAGTACATTGGAACTCTTAAGGATGTATTGGCTATACAGTGAATCCCAAAAGTTTATGTACCTTAGAAAAACGCATTTCCTATAATTAAAAAGAAATCAGACGTCGGAAGACCAATGCTAATAATAAATAGCTACGTGCTAAAAAGTATAGAAGAAGATATCTAATTAAGTATTGACGCTGACGAAAAATTTTTTTCTTCAAAATTTCGAAAAATACTTCAAATAAAAGTTGTTTTCCTTCTAATTTCGATATTTAATGAGTTACGTATGATTATTTGGCATTTTATTGATGTTGACAAAATCCGACCATCCCAGCGTCCAAACGGCGAACTTTTGGCAAAAAA
>NW_017177240.1:267156-270218 GCF_001652005.2 Ceratina calcarata
CACGTAGCTATTTATTATTAGCATTATTCTTCCGACGTCTGATTTCTTTTTAATTATAGGAAATGCGTTTTTCTAAAGTACATAAACTTTTGGGATAGACTGTATAGCCAATACGTCCTTAATTGTGCTGAACCTCGCAAAAATACTTTTATCTAATCATTCGCATGTCAGAGGTTCTGAACTATTTTCAAGATGAGAGTACGGGTTTCTTTAATTAATGACCGTCGCGTCTCGACGGCAGACGACGATTTATTCTTAACAGCGTATTGATCACGCGTCTACACGGGAACGGGCGATGTTTTATTTTTAGTAGGCCGCATGTATTGAAAGTAAAGTTGAAAATTAACCGACCTTGCCTCGTGTTAACCACGAACAGCTTCGACGAAAGGTCGATCTATCGATCTTTGCGTGTAAGCAGCTCGAGTCGCGTTCTTTTCCTGAAATTATCCGAAATCGCACGAGATTTTCGTCTGGAACTCACGATAATAACAGCGGCAAAATGATTTCACGTAGTTAAGTAATTTCCCGGCTAGGTTTTCAATCAAGTCACGATGATCGATAATTACGTGGAGGAAATCGAATTGGGATTACCTACGTACGTCAACGTTCCATTTTTGTGTGTAGCACTTACGTAAAAAGGAATTAAATTAATGATATCATCGGTTATGACTATATTTATATTGTTTCACGTAACAGAAGTAATTTTCATAACACGTGCTCGTTTATTAAAAGCAAGCGATGTTTTTGATGCAATAAAACGAGAACACGTTTACATTTACGTATGTACACGTGTCGTAAACGTTTCTCGTACATAATTAAGCTATCCGTCCGAACATATTGGATTCGTTGCGGCCCGCTAATTACGTTACAGTAATTGCGCGTAGCATCATAAATTTTTGCCCTGACAGAGCTCGCTTCCTATCCTCCGCTGACCCGCGGGTCAGAGTGAAACGTTCGCGTCGATTAATGGCCGGTCGTTTATGAACAATTTCTTGGCGAGTGTTTCGCTTCCTTATTTATTCAACGGTACGACGTAACAAGCGGAAACATCGCGGATCAATTTGGTACATCAAACGCCTTGCCACGGTTGAAACGTTCTAACCATTAGTCGGTGCTCTAAGTAATTGGTTCCCCTATTAATCGGTGGATCGTTACTGTTTCGTTGATGCTCACTGCTTCGCTTTGTGAATCCGTGATACGATTGGAGTTTTAGTTTGATTGATGCTCAGGCATGGATTTTCATTTCATTTCGAGTTTCCATTTAATCTCAGGTAGTCAATATTTCTATCGTTTACAATCTTTTACTTCTCAATTGTCGAGGTCCTAAAATAATATAATTAAACCGTTATAATTTATTATTGTAATTAGTTTTATTGCAAAGTCGCACGGTTCTGTCCATCGCGATGCTCGTAAAACGCCTCGGTGTTGATCAAAAACTTGAATCCTGTTCCATAACGGACACGAGGAAAGCAAGCACGTCTATTAGACTCTTGAACGTCGATCTAGCCACGAAACGAGGAACAACGGATCCTGGATGAGGTTGGATAACGAAACGGTCTATCGTGATGCATCTTTCGTTTAGAGGGGACCTCGTAACTCCGTTACGCGGCCAAGTTCCCTGAAGTTCGGTGCGGTATTCGCTTGAAAGTTCAGCCCCTGTTCCAGATAACCGGACCTAAGTGCGCCGGATGAATTATGCAGTTTTGTATGCAGCGCAGCTCGCTCGGCTTATGCACGTGACACTGGCGGTGCACCTGATTTCTTCGCCACACACGTACGGTTAGTGGTAATCTCACCAAAAACGCAATTAAGGACTTTGCGGATGACCGTTGTCGATGATCTTCGGCTCGAACGGACTCGCCACGATTTCCCGGCTCTTGATCACCGAGACCTGCTCCCGATAACGTCGTTCGTTAAAACTATTGCGGGAACGAATCGGTTGGAAACGATCGAGTGATAGTTACGTTACGAGAAACCGTTCTCGATTGAAACTATCCGTCCTCGACAAAGAGCAGTTCTTACATTTCATCGACCTTTATGCAACGAATTGAGATCGTTCTGTGTCAATTGGATTTCAAAATATACCCGTCAGACTATAAGGGAGGAAACTATAGTTGCAATTGTGGCTCTGTTTACGCTTTAAACTACTATTGCGAGCGTACAATACTGTCTACTGCATTATCTAACGTTTGATGGAACCGAGCTTGCGCTTGGTTGTACTGATTCGCAGTCACGAACAGCTGTAAGAGTGATTGACAGAAGTAAACTTACAGTATCGCTATCTGCGCGACGTGTATCCAGCTTCTGTCGACTTATCCCTCTGATAATGTTCAAGGAGTAGGAATTCGTTATATTTAAATTGTATCGTTCTTACGATATTAGAATCAGTTTCTTGCGTAGTCAAGTCACAGTTCCTTTGTACGTTTCTTTGATCGTCAGACTGAAGATTCTATGCATTCTTGGGAGAATTTAATATGCAGAAAATATTATATAACGAATGCAGGAATATGCATGCACGTTAGTATTCTCAAGGAGTAAACGGGATGTTAACTTCGATTTCATTTTTTTAGTCTACATCACAAAAGTCTTATTTCGCAGAAAAATCCGCAGTCTATTGATCACTTTCCTGTTTAACATTCTAAGAGAACTCGTTTAATTGGTCGTGCAATTTAGATAATTATACGACTGTGCATTCGTAGTACGGATTGATTTCTCGAAAGAAGATGAGCTGAATACGAAGTGGCCGAAAATTAGAACGCGATTCCTTCGGAAAGTTCGAGTAACTAGTTGTCACGAAAATAGAGCAAATGCTTGTACGTATATTGGAACGCGTCCTCGTGATAGGTTCTCCCTGCAGGCAGTCGGAAATTGGTGTAATTATTTTCTTGCCTTCCCTGCGAGATTTATGTGCAATAAAGTATCGTGGAAGAAGTTTTGGTGACGCATAAAAATATTGCCAGGTTTGAGAAACGAGGTTCTCGTCGTTACCGAATCAGAATCGTGACCCTACCTGGAAATCCTTAGATCTGCAAGAAGGGAACATTGAATTTTCAACTCTTAAA
>NW_017177240.1:271726-313597 GCF_001652005.2 Ceratina calcarata
ATATAGGTATATACTAAGTTTCAGTCTTTCTAGTGTTAAAGTCGAAATCGACACTAAAATTTCCTGATGTGATTTTTCCAATTTTTCCAATCTTCGAAACTCATACGTTGAGCTGTTCATATGTATACGAATCACGTAATGACTCGAAAATCGTATGAAACGTAACATGCGAGACCCCATTCATCGGGCACCCCTTTAAGGAGACTGCTTCATCACCGAGAACCGTCTTCTCATTCCCGCTCTCCTTTCTTTCGTTCTTGCTCGTGACCAAAAGGTCGGTCGGCCGTTACCGGCTGTCTGAATGCGAAAGCATAGAAATATGTATGCGGACTGAAGAAGACCATCGTTGACCATTGTGCGCATTTTCTTTTCCTTTTCTAAGTCGACTTGCAGCCATCATAGATTACTAAATCCTTTCTGCGAGAAAAAAGCTGCTCTAAATTGCAAATTTTCAATTTCTATTAATCAATTTTAATTACGATTTCAGTTCATACGTCCGAAGTCAACGATATTGTGAAATAATTATCTAATTATCCGTGCTTATCAGCCAATCAAATTCGCGGTTAGACAGCAGCTTGAATATTTGAAGCGGCCATTAGCAATAGCTGTTCAGCGTTCGTGATTTCTCTACATTTCACTAATTTCTATTTCTGTTCGCGCTTTTAAACTTCTAACGGCGAACTTTATCCGCTTCGTTACCCACGCGGAGCTAAAAACAGATTTAAGTCTTTGTAGTTTCCGCGGTTTCTTTCCAGGGCGAAACTTCCGTACGCCTTCTACCATCGTCACTTTCGTTCTTACCGTCTACATAGTTCGCCGCCGTCAATCGTCCTCGCTTTCTCGCGATATTCCGTAGAATAAGGCCGATTTACAATTCCTCGAACGAACGCCTGGAAGTTTTTAACTGTGCAAGAATGGCCGTTTCATTGTTACCGTGAACGATCTACACCTCGCTTTTGCTACCTCCGCTTCTTTTTATCGTTTTCCCTTATCGACGTGCCTTCCCTTCTTCGAGCCCTTTTAAAAAATAAAAAGAAAAGAAGAAATCGTCGTATATATTTTTAGTACGCTTATTAAGATCGAAGCGTAAATAAAATATAAAGAGGGTTGGGTACGCCTTTTATTTACAACATAAACAGGACTTTTAATTTCGATATTACGTCTTTTATATTACAGCTCCCTTCTCAACGGAATTTTTTTAATTTAATACCGTTCTTTGAAACATAAACGCATTAAATTAATTATCTCCAGCGTGCCGCGAATGCGGATAGGAAATGAAGAAAATTTTTAAGCGGGTCCCTCGCTAGACCCGGTGATAAACAATTATTCACGTTCTTTTGTACCCGGAGGTACATTTGCCGCGCTATTGTTTGATACTTTGGCTCAGGTTAAATCCTGCAGAGTTTGTTTGCGAGTTATACGCGTACGTATCACGGGTTGACGAAATGGACTCTTGATTTTCTATCATACCAAGCCTTCGGCATTATCATATGTATTTGTTTGCCGCACAATCAATATTAACACTGTGCTCGACGTTCTATTGAAACCGAAACATCAGCTGTGCTCCTGGCATATTCGGTCTCCGATTTATTTTTGCTAAACCCGTTAAGTATTTACCGTGCTATCGGTCGCGGTTCACCGTCGAGTTCACAATATTCTCTTCGTTACCGCATGCCTTTGTATATTTGTTGTTTATATACCAGTTGTTCTAAAGTCACGTACCACCATTGCGCGCCCGAATTTTCTATGCTTTTTACGCTCTGTTAAATATTTGTCAGCGCAACACATTGCCTTCGTTTTGCGAGCTTGCTAAGTACTGTACCTACGTGTTTCATTAACGATTGATTGATAAAGTAATCGTAATCATAGTCGCCTCGTTGGAAATGGAAATCCATTTTCGTTTCAATTATTCGATCCTCGATCGGTTAAAAGGTTAAAAGAATTATACGAAAAATAGCTCGACGAGGCAGGAGCTCCATTTAACTGATAGGATTATCGTGAGAGCCGGGTAAAATGGAAATAGATGGAAAAAGTTGGGGCTGGTAGTCTGTATTAGCCAATAACCTACATGCGAAGAAAGTTGAACGTCACGGCCCTGCTGGGACGCGGCCTCGCGGCATAAATTAAAAAAAACGGATTTTAATCGCGCACTTCGGGCTCAAAGCGAAACCGAGTCTTCGAGACAAACCTTCTTGTTGCAGAACGCTTATTACGTAAATCGATGGAATACTCTGCGATAGAACATTAATTCGGAAATTCATCGCTGAACGTGAAACAAATATTTAATATTCATATTAAATTTATCATGATCATATTTATCATTACATATTTAAGGATCATTAATATCTCTTTACAATCTCTGAAACGTTTTTGAACAGAGGTAATAGCACCGTCATTTTCGTGATTGTTCAAAAGAGGAAATGATACGAAAATAAAGCGAATAACGAAATTTACTGATACGATCTCGTATGTGACAACATATTCGCGTGCCAGTGACTGAGATATCGGTTAAACGAATCGGAATGCGATTAATCTTGGTATCGATTTTGCGGCTTGTAGAGAACAGCGAACTTTGACTTGTCGGGGATAGGATAAGCCAGTATATTTCATGCAAAAATAAACTGTCAAACTTCGCCAGTCAACTGTGAATTTTGAACGAACTTTTTCTTATAATGGTAACTGTAACGGATGGCATAAATCTGACTTTGATTGTCGTAGGTTTGGTTGATAAATTGAATTCAGATTTAAGTTTATGTACGTAAACCATGACAAATCGTTGGTTCGTATCAAATTAGCTTGCATTTAAGGAAAGTAATAAGATAATGACACACATCTTTCATTTATCTATCCGGTTTGTACGATATTATACGAGTGAAACTTGAACAGTAGAGTTGGGGGTTTAAAATTTGCGTGACTTGTAGTCATATTCCGTTCCATCCCCCTTCAGTTTTCCGCATGCAAAGCCATAAATACGCGCATAATGGTGAGCGCACCGGCCTGGGGCTATAATCCAATCAGCCGTCTTTGACAGCCTTCCAATAGATTAAGCTGCCTGTACAGTTAAAACTCAAACAAAGTCTGATTAGCAGATAGCATACATTAAAATCCATAATCGTATTTTTATCAGTTGCTTGTCAACAAAAAAAATGCTTTTATTTCATCCTGTAATAAAACTCTTAAAGACTAAGAAATGAGAAATGTATGCTGAGCTTCCATCTGTGCAAGTACTACTTTGTTAAACGAATGTAGGTGTGTATTATTTACCAACGTTTATATCAAGCGTTACATTTATCTGGCATCGATAAGCGGACTGTCGGTAAAGGATTTCACGATTTTGGGCTAGCGGTAAGCACCAATGAGCTTGCAAGCTCTTTACCGACGTTACCGACAGCCAGGAAGCTCAGTGCTTCACAGTGTCGACGAGAACATGCGCAAGCTCTCGAGCTTGCGCTGATAAAGTAGAACGTTAGGCTACAGTCCTGTTTTCATCGGTGGCTAACATTCGTTTCTTCATTACGAATTCCTGAAAAAGCTTTTATCTGTCATTGCTAAAGTCTTTAGCAAACGATAACCAGTTTTAGTGTTTCAATTAAAAATTGCATTTCTGTGATTATAATGAATAATTAAGAGAAAATCTTGCTTTTTTTTTGTCTGTACCCTTCTCTTCTCACTATCCCTTTATTCTCGGTTATTTGCCCCCTTGAATAGTAGAACTCGGATTTCTTTCGATAGTAGGGGCGGTTTTTGAATTCGGTGCTCCCTAGGGGTTAATGACCATAATTCAACATTCCAAATTGCGTGATATCAATAATGCAACGGGCACAATGTGTAATTACGCATTTTAGTTAATAATCTACCAAATGGTATAATCACCAACATCCGTACCGTTTGTTTAATGATCTAGTTAATGTATTATTATTGAGTAGTTAATTAAACTTCACTTTAGCCAAACGTTTAAATCATTTTCAGTACTATTAACATAGTAGTAGCAATTTATGATTCATTTTTCAATCAAGTCTGGGGACTATTATCTATCTACCAACCTAGGAGTGCTGCTCCCAGGGGAGGCACGGACTATTGCCAAGGGAGCCGCCAAAACTTTTTAATAAAAAATTAGTGTTCATATTATAATATCTATAAATAAATAAATCTCGTAAAGTGCACAGGTGCGGAAAAATGAAATTTTTTTATGGAGGCGTAGTAGCATAAAGGTTGGAAACCGTTGATCTACCATTAAAAATATACAATAATATATGAATGAAATCCTAGCATTGATTGTCACTGACGTGTCGAACGTGTGTAATGTAGAACCGCAAACAATGTACGAATTTTGCAAAACAATTTCCTGGAAAACCGATATTCACGTCGATGATTTCATCCAGCAGAGTCAGGACGTTCAACCCAGCTCGTGAAGTAAAATTTAAGACGTCGATCATGGCGCTGATCCAAGCGCAAGCTTCTTCTGCCCTGGGCATATTTATTGCTGAATATCAAAAAGGAAAACCTTAGCATATCAATAAGTGTTATCATTCACCCCCTTGAATAGTAGAACTCGGATTTCTTTCGATAGTAGGGGCGGTTTTTGAATTCGGTGCTCCCTAGGGGTTAATGACCATAATTCAACATTCCAAATTGCGTGATATCAATAATGCAACGGGCACAATGTGTAATTACGCATTTTAGTTAATAATCTACCAAATGGTATAATCACCAACATCCGTACCGTTTGTTTAATGATCTAGTTAATGTATTATTATTGAGTAGTTAATTAAACTTCACTTTAGCCAAACGTTTAAATCATTTTCAGTACTATTAACATAGTAGTAGCAATTTATGATTCATTTTTCAATCAAGTCTGGGGACTATTATCTATCTACCAACCTAGGAGTGCTGCTCCCAGGGGAGGCACGGACTATTGCCAAAGGAGCCGCCAAAACTTTTTAATAAAAAATTAGTGTTCATATTATAATATCTATAAATAAATAAATCTCGTAAAGTGCACAGGTGCGGAAAAATGAAATTTTTTTATGGAGGCGTAGTAGCATAAAGGTTGGAAACCGCTGATCTACCATTAAAAATATACAATAATATATGAATGAAATCCTAGCATTGATTGTCACTGACGTGTCGAACGTGTGTAATGTAGAACCGCAAACAATTTACGAATTTTACAAAACAATTTCCTGGAAAACCGATATTCACGTCGATGATTTCATCCAGCAGAGTCAGGACGTTCAACCCAGCTCGTGAAGTAAAATTTAAGACGTCGATCATGGCGCTGATCCAAGCGCAAGCTTCTTCTGCCCTGGGCATATTTATTGCTGAATATCAAAAAGGAAAACCTTAGCATATCAATAAGTGTTATCATTCAAACGTATCAGGTCACATTATATTATTTTTTGCATCGGATCATCGTTTCGTTGAATAATTTCAAACTAAGCATTTCAAGCTTATTTCTACATTGTCGATTTCGTTATTCAAAGTTCTGTTGTTTATCGTGAAAATGTCACAGTTACAGTAAATACGCGTGTAATCGCAAAAAGAAACGGATGTACTTGTTTTTACGCGAGATCCGTTCCGTCGTCCTGCCAACATCCGGCGTGAAAGGAAAAAGGCGTCGGAAGACGATTCGCTTTCGGGTAGAATCCGATCAAACCGACGTTTCCTCTCACGTGTCCAACAGCTTTTTTCTTTCGCGTGTCTGGCTGTCGCGTCGTGAAGGTCTATCAATTCTGCGTGGCAAGGGCTCAATTCGTGAGCTGGAAATTGGTCGGAAAATGGTTTGTGGGATAGGAGGGGGCGAAACGGTGTTCAGAGAGTGTTCACCGCCGTATAGGGAATACTCATGGCGTCTGGGTTAAAAGCTCGGATTTGGGGGCAGTTTCATCGATCCCAAGTAGTGGAAAATTTTCGTGTCCGGCGAAAATTTTCGGTCCACTGAATATCGCGGCCAAAGTACGGCGATAAAGAAATCAGCCGTACAGCTCGACTGAACCAGTTCTGTGATCTCCTCGCAATTTATGCTCGACCTCGATAACGCGTCGCGTTTTGAAATAGTGTAACAACGAAATGTTCTGTCGCGTAACTTAACGCGAAACGAATTGTTCAATACGAACGTTTGATAACTATTTTTCGAACATGGATTTATTGTCCTCTAGTATGGATAGAAATTTGATCCTCATAAAACATCCCATGTTCGTATTCTGTATTGTATTAATGTAAATGGACCACGTCATCTGTTTTAAAGATAACCGAGTATAAAATAATTGGAAGACAGATTTAAAAGGAGAAACACATTAGCTGGGTTGACAAGCCGTTTTATAGGGGTGAAATAGGTCGTGCACGTGCGCTATTAGTTTCATAAAATTTTCGCGTTCAGCGAATATGACTGCGTAATTATGATAAAATGCGTTGGGTGAAGACGCTTAACAACCGTGGGATTATTGGATCTATTTAAAGAATACTACTTTTAAAGCGCATGAATAAAAGCAGTAATTCGACTCTTTTAATGAGGTCCCTTTATCATCCCATGATCTATCTACCAAATTCAATTTTCATTTAAAAAATGGTAGGTGAAATACAAAAGACTGCATTGCTGCTACATCTTATTAAATTTTTCTCGGCTTTTCTTGCCTAATAGCACTTGAAAATTTATCGATTCCTAATACGAACGCAATTAGCCGGAACACAAAGAAAAGGGAAGCCAGGAGAGTAATCGATAATTTTCTTCATTCGACCTTTTTCCTCTCGTTTTCCTTAACCTCCCTTCCTATTGTCGATTACCTTAATTAGCTTTAGCATCCGTCCCATTCGATCGAATCCTTTTTCTCCCCCGTTAGTTCATCCATTCCGTTAATAATGTTTCCAAATTGCGTTTGAGCACAATACATACTACTTTTATAAATAAATCGGAAGTAGAATCGGCAAAGAAAATACTTAAGTATGAAATATCTCTGCTCGTTTCGAGCGTCAATTCTGCGGCGCGAAAAAAATTACTGGAGCCAGATTTATTCGAGGGGCCTAAGGGATTCAGCACGACCCCGACTGACCATCCTCCGATCTCAATCTTAGCCCAACTATAATGAAGATTCTTCTTCTATTTTCTTGGGCGCTTATCTCAGTTCCGATTAATTTCCCCCTGTCTTCTTTGATTTACGATTCCAGGGCGTTATATTATGTTTCCGTCGGGAGATCATGGCTCTTTCCTCATGCATAATGCAGCGGCGGATCAAAGAGCGTTTGGTACAAGGCACAGAGCATACACGTACGTGTCGACGCCTCTACATGTCCACCTGTGTGCTCTTTAGAAATTTGTGTCCGTCCATCGAACGTGTTGCCAAGCGTGAAGAAACGGTAACACGATTCTATACTCGCGATTTTCCAACACATCTTCCGGAAACTTTGCTAACCGTGATTTGTTAGAAGCTACCGTTCACGTTAAAAAACAATGACTATATCTATAATCGTGAGGAAACATTGAATTAATTATCTTCATTCAATCATGTACGATTTTAACGTGATTAATGATTGGTACCATGTAAATCGGAATTTAATTAAATGCTAGGAAGTTCGGTAAAAGGAGGACATTGCTTTCGGATTGAAAACAGCTGCGGCTCGTGGGAAATCCGAGTCGGATCGTTTCGACCCGCGACGCCGTGTATTTTAGATGCATAGAATTTTTTAGAAGGTTGTAACCGCGAAACTTTTCGCGCTCCTTTGACGCGCGCGCTCATTTTTTTAACCCCTCTCGTTCGCTCACCGTCTCCTTCTCCCTTGTTTTTCTTCAATTTTATGCCCGTCAACGGAATAAATTATACCCATCGAATACGACCGCGTTGGGTTGCGGGCTTCGCGCATCCTTTAATTCGATAACGGTTTACGGCCAAGCGTTTCTTCACCTCATTTCGTTAATTTTAATGAGCAAAACTCGGAGCGGTGCTGTGCGATTAAAAAATTAGAAACGCGCGAGTCAATAATTGACGCTGTTAAATCGAAAACGAAGAAATTCCTGGCTGCTTGTTCGTGAATAATAAATTTACTGGAAACTCATGGAACGTGTTTGCTGTCCGATTTCACAGTGACACGCGGTTTGCGAAAATCGTTAAATAAATCATTGATTCTGATAGACCATTAAATTGCATCGATGTTCGTTAACTTTTTATGGACCGTTCTCGATAATTAATTGAAAACGAGTTTTAGTAGAACAAATCGGTCATTGGTCAGACGTAAGATATACGATTTTTATTTGTGCCACTGTATTTATTTAAGTAAACGTGAAAAATGTATAAAACATGTTCGCGGGAGGAACGTCGTCAGTTCATCAAAACTGTATATAGGATAATCAAATAACTGATCGTTTTCGAGGATCGCGATAAGTCCGCGCGAGATTTACGCTGATCCGCTGATAAATCACGCGAATGGGTCGATGCACGCGATCGCCACTCCGGTAGTTGCGAAGTTTATTCGAAATTCGAGATTAGGAAATGGGCAGGGATGAAGCAGGGGAGACGTGAATCGTTCGTCACGGGTACATACGCCGGCAGAGGCCGATAAAATATACGTCGCGTTACCATCCGGGTTTTATGACCCTTCCGTTGTAACGAGCCCTTAATTTTCTCGAAATCCTCGCTGGATTACGTGGACTGTGTCTACGCGCGGACCCGTATACCCCCGAGATTCAAGCCAATATACACTTCGGAACCGCAGAATATATTTCAGAAATTTTATGTAGGAGAGGATTATGTAGCAGTTTTACAATTCATTAAAGAGCAAATTACAGTTTTTATTCGATATTATTTTGATCAATTATTTATTTCTTTTAAAACTTTTGTTTTCCTCTCAGTCGATCATATCAACAAATATCGGCGGCCTTTTGTTCCGCGTACTATATTCGACTGGTGCGTGACATCGTTTTTCGACTGCAGCTCCGAATTCGATTCTACGTTTCGCACAGACACTCGATGCGAGCCGCGTTCTCATGCAAATCTGCGGACGAGCGCGGACTACTCAATAGAAAAATCGTATACGTATATCATCCACGTACGTACGCGGAGTAGTAATAAGTCGTTCCATTCTCTGTGGTACGTCTGATGGTAATGTCGAGCATATCCCGAAAACTCTCCTCGAGCCACTTTTCTGCGTCGTGCGGCCGCTGAACAATACCCGGTCCGATCGCGACGGAATTTCTGAAAAATTTCGAAAATCCAAAGCTCGGCGAACTCTACGAATATCGAGGCCTCCCTTTCGGGTTACTTATCTGTACTCTGCGGATTTTTATGCAAAATACAATTTTCCGTCGATTCAGAAATGAAATCTAGACGGAGATATGCTTCATCCTTCAAAAATGACAGTTTATTTGTATCGTTCTGCACGTTCTTACGATATTACGTGCATTCCTTATACTTCCTGCATATGGAATTTTTCTATAAATGCATCAAATATTGAACATTTATTTAGTATATGTACACTTGAGAAAAGATCGAGCAATGATATTTCACATTTATCAAATACATTTCTTTCTAAATTTTGGTACAGATGATTGCAATTATTGCAAATAGTAACCTACTACAATTCGAGTTTCGCATTTCCGAACTGGTTCGCATGAAAATCACGCGAAATGCGCATAAACGACGTAATGTAATCAGGCCTCTAACGTGTAACCATACTATTGTGTTCGGTTTATATTCGGTATAATTACCGACATAATTACAAGAACGGAGTCCCGTTCATCCAGGCCATTAATTTATTGACTTCTGACTTCAGCAGTCCATGTTCGATCGAATTTGAAACTGGCCGCTCATCGAAATAGCGGGCCAGTCCTAACATGTCCAATTATCGTGAAATTGCCTACCTCACTGTTCTATATTTAATTTATTTAATAATAATTCCCGACTGCATAAAATACATAATACTGTGCGAGCGCATCATTACGGAACCTAAAAGCTTCAAAACTGCGCGACTAACTAATTAAATAACAGGCGAACGAGGTAGATTAAGAAAAGTGATTAAGGATAAACGACTCGGTAGTCTGTTTAAATGAGACAGGTCGAGTTAACGTATATATATCAGCCAGAAGAGAATAATAGTCGAGGAGAATGAGGCACGAAATTAAATACACCGTTCCCTTTGACTCGACTATTTCTCCAATAACTCTTTTCCGTCTCCTTAATTCTGGGAGACAATTGCGTTAAACCGTTTTTCTCGAATGACTAGCCGTTTCATGGCGAGCAATCGGTCATTTAAAGTCTGTGATTTCCTACTGTCCGTTCCAATTCAAATATTTTTCTTTTAATTTGTAATAAGAGAGATTTTATTCTTGAAACGCATCCGCAGTCGACTAAACGCTTTGTAACAACGTTGGAATACGATAGCGAAACGGATTCTATTCTGACGGAGGAAGTCGTGTTCGGATCTATCAGAATCTGTCGATATCGAACTGTTACGAGAAATAATATCGTTTAAATGGATCTTAATATACGGATCTCGGTAGATGCAGACCGGGTGGAAGTTTCGAACTGGAAATTGAAAGGCGAATTTTCGAATTCCTCAGACCGGCAATGCAATTTCCTGATTTTCGATATCGAATAGGATGGAGTAATCTGAACTGATTCGCCTTCGTTGCCGCGAAATTAATTCGGGAAGTCAATTTGCATTAGTCGACGAACGAGTGTGTATCAGAATCTGTTTGTAAATGTATGATGGAGAGATTTCAGTTACCAAATCACATGCATTCGCACAGAGCTGTCCTGCTGACCATAGTACAGCATGTGTTATACGTTTTACTTAGGAAATCGATGCTTCCTATGAAATGCTTGCTGTATATGAAATAGGAGAAATTTATTCAAAAATAAAAGTAACTTTTTACCGATTTCATAAATTTTGAAAGTGACAAGGATATGTCGAGTCGACGTCGAGGCATGTTTCAAATATTCTGTATAACTTACTGCAAAATGGAATACTTTTCTGAACTAATTATTATTTAACAATTACGATGCTTGTCGTTCTTTGTGGGGCGAATGAAAATATTTTTGGCCGCGAGGAACGTCTGCCCCGATCCGAAAACCCTTCGAGTTTCTCTCGTTTTGCGTCATCGTTGAGTTTCGAGTAGATGAGCCGTCGTCTCGTGGAAGGCAGACTATCGTCAAATAGAGCCGACACAAGTGGCTCCCTAACCAGCTTTCCAGTTTCGTTCCGGCCCGTGTCCTCTTCTTGCTCGCTACTACCTCTTGCTCGCTACTATCCCTTGACCCACGTGAACCTCGAGTGACGCAGCATAAATTACAAAGGCCTCAGAGACTTTGTCGCCAGGTACCCGGAGTCAACTCTAAGATACGTAGCGAAAAGTTTGAATGCCGCACGGAACCTTGTCATAATTACCTGATGAACTTCCATGACCCAAATACATACTCGCTCACGACATGAATATTGAAATGATACGTTTACACTATTAAACAAAATCAAAGCTCTTTGATTTTGTTTTGCTTTGATTCCGTGTAACGAAATTTTAACGTGACACTTGTCTTTTATAAAAATTATGAAAGATAGATTGAGCGGTCAGTTTGAAAATTGAAAGATGATAGATAGACAACCGCATGCGAATTTATCGCACGGATGTCACTACCAGCCATGGATAGAATCGTAACGACGGATATTGTCAAATTCGTGGTGCATGAATATTCGATCCTCGTATATCAATTGAAGATTTAACAGCCGTTCGCACCAGTTAACACCCATAGACATAGGAACGTAGATCGCATCGCAATTGGACGTGTGGCCCTCTAAAACAAGAGAGACTGCGTTGAATTACTATGTCTTTCTTAGAAGACAGAGTCGTCAAAGTGGGAAGTGCATTGGTTCATATTATTCAAAACAGTATTTTTTTTATTATTTATTTAATCGTATAACTAATCCCTACGAGGTAGCAAATCTTCTAAATTCGCACTCTGTTATACAAAGCGAATATTGAACAAGAACTAAAATTCTAACTTCAATTAAGTATAACTATATAATTTGGAAGAAAGAATAGTTGGCGTATTAAAGAAATGAAGGAACTGAAGAAAATTAAACGACTATGTCGATAAGGACAGTCTTCCTCTGAGCATATCTGTCTTTTGCAGTTGCGTCGCTGGGACGCACAAACTTGTAGGATATTAATAAAGTTCTGCCCTCGACTTCGTACATCCTTTTTCGTTTCTAAACCGGAGACTCTTAAAACTTGCACTTGAAGGAAATGAAATTCCCACGGATTTCGCTCGGGCTAAGAGCGACTAAGCGTCATCGGTGCCGGTAGGAGAGCGAACTCGTTAACGACGTATCTAAAAAAGTTGAACTGACCCAAGGCAAACGTTACGGGAAACGAAGTTTGTAAAAAGAAGCTAATAAAGTGTGAGCCGATGCCTTTCATGCGTACACGGCGAACGGAAATCCTTTAAAATAGTTGCGCCGCATAATCATCATTTAGCGGCGGAAACTTTTCTCCGCGTCGCCGTTCGTCGCCTAAGCGCAAGAGTTCACCGAGTCTTAGAACGACGTTCGCGAAGAGTAATGCACGAAAACTTTGGAAAATTTTGTTTCGTGCGTCGTTTAAATAATCCCGGTATATCGAGTTTTCTTTCTAGTTAACATAAGAGGAGTTTGGATTTATTACCGAATTCTGCCAAGCTCGCCTTTTTCTTATTCATGTAAATACGGTTCTATCTGATTATTCTTAAAATTCTCGAAATTATGTGATTAGAGGTGAACATAATTAAAAAGTCGTGAGGGTTTAGTTTCGAGGAACGGGTACAACAACAATCGTGCCATCGTCGCGAGTACGTATTGCCGCAAGGGATGTTTGCGGACGATAGTTTGCGGGCATATCGTGGCAATTACTGATTATGCGGCCAATCGGCACGAGACAGGCGGGCGGAATACACACCGAGTACTAGGTCTGCGGGTCCGCAGCTTGAGACGAGAGAATGATCGAGCTCGGGTTGCCAGTCGCAACCCTGCAACCGACACGCCGTCGCACCTGCCAACCGTTACATCTATCGTCGGCTGTGTGTCTCCCCGTGTTCCGACCAATCTCCACGCTAATGCCACAGAACTATTCACGAAAATTACCAATTCGCAATGCGATTTTGATGAAGATCGATGAACGTCGCGGAAATATCGAATAGTAGAACCGCGAGATCGCATTCGACGGGTTTCTAATCGATAGCCGATGCTGGTTGTCTTTTCTGGTTGAAACTGATCGTTCAATCGCGGATTTCTATTGTCAAATGAAAAATGAGATATGAAAATGAAAAAATGTTTATTATACTTTTGACGTACTGCTAATAATTTGGATTTCAGAGAAATGAAGTCTGCAGCATAGAAGTCAAATAAAGTCAGGGTAAAAATTGACTAGAGTCGCTTTTTTCGCTCGGTTACTGTCGAAGAGAAAGAAGACTGTAGAATTTCAATTCACGTTCGATCCGGGACTATTATTAATATTTGAAAAGCTGTACGAAGTTGGAATCGAGGTAGGGGATGAAAATTCCAGAAAGTTGACCGCACGGCTCGTAGACGTCTGTAATGACTTTTCTCAGAAACCGATTACGTCGCGACGTTCGAGTGGTTGGAAGAACTAGAGGGAAGAGTCAACGGTGACTAAAAGAGGCCACAGGCCAAGCGGGGATAGGGATGGAACGGGGTTGAAGAGCTAATTGAAAGTCCTGGACCGAGGGGCTTGGGAAAGAGCCATGGCAAAGAGGCGTCGATGCCGCCACTGTAATTGGCCCAGCTATTATTAACGTCGCGGTGTGCCATTTATTTTAATGGACTCCCCCACTTGTAGGCTGGCAAATCTGAACCCCTCGGTCACCTTTTCGCGCGAGCCACTCTATCATGAGGGTTCCAAGTCGATTGTCACCCCCGATACGTCGTTGCTAATAGCACCTGTCCGCGTGGAGGACGATTAGAAAACGTGTGTAGTGCAGGGACGTGAATTGCCTCTTGCAAATTTCGGTATTCACGCGAGATCTTTTGTGTTACAAGTGAAACTTAAAAAAGAATATAGAAAAACTTGACAGCTTTGTTTCAATCGCTCTAGTATTTAGTATTTTAAAAGATCTGGTAGAACGATTCGAAGAATTTGACGTGGCAAGTCGCGAGTTTCACGGTTGTTTCTAAGGGGGTATCAATGGAAATCGGGAAGTTCGCTCATTTCGAGAAGTAGCCGGAGCTTTAGTCCCCGCAAGCAGGTACAGCCGAATGCCGATATCCTTCGAACGATTCCACGCGACCGCAAGCGGTCTCGCTAGGTGTTCACGGAATTCCATTCGGCGGTCACATTCTGAACGTCCTGTGGGAAAGTTCTCGGCTGCATTCTCGTCACCTAAATCAATTAAACATCACGCGGTGCTAGACCCTTCTATCTCCACCCGAAGTAGTTTACTATTACTTCAAGACAGATGATTTATGTGCAGTGACCGATTCGGTCACCCTTATCGATATCATGAGTTTACGTTGCAGTGCTTTTTTCTCCTATTTATTATAAATAAGAATTCGCCGTCTATTTATATATTAACATTCCTCTTCTATTTTAGTTACGTTTTAATTGTATATTTAATCTTTACGACACAGCGGATACGAATTACGAAGAATGAGCTGAAGAGGTGAACGATTTTTCATTTAACCATGTAACATCGAGTACATAACCACAGCAATATGAATTATCGATTACGCGTTATGAAACCGGTAGTACCTAAACTCTTGAAAACAGTAGCAATTAATATTGCTGTTGATCCTCGAATTTGCGACCGTCTGCAGAAGCAAAACGGGGCTTTTGAATATGCAAAAATAATCCCCGTCTCCCCGTTCGGTTCCATCAAACCGCCGGATTGCCTAGTTCAAAAATAGCAGATGAGCGCGTCATAAATCCAACCGAGTGCGTCCTCCTAACAAGATATATTACTCATGGTCGACGAAAATCCCCGTGAATATGCAAAGCCTCGAGCGCGTTTATTCATTCGACTAGATTCGTAAGACCGACGATAACGACAACGACGAGGAGAATTAAAAATGCGTCGAACGTGCCGGCTAGATGGTACATTAATCTCTGTCCGGTGATTAAACCTAAATTCTTAACCGTCTAATTCGCGCGCGAACGGTATTCGATTTCAGCGAAGCGTGTAAACAGGTAGTTTAATCGCCGGCGGCGTCTAGAGTCGTGAAACGCTCCGTGGTATTGCTCATTAAAGGGGTCGCCGGGCCGCCGGTTACGATGGGTCAGGACAGCCAGGACTACGACGGCGACACGGTCGACTGTCACTAGGACACACACCTGTCAAGCCAGAATCAAGTCATTTGTTACGTTAATTGCTCTCCCGTGTCGCGTGCATTACCGGCGACGATCTTTCACAGTTTACTACCCCGCACGCGTTCTTCGCTTCGCTGGTCCGTGAATCCTTCCTCTACATATCTACCTTTGCACGTATCATCTGAATACTTGATCCTGATGATTAATTAGTTTGCAATTTGGTTTATTAAATGGAGCTTTTAGTGAATTTACTCTCAGTTTGCAATATTTTGAGTTGCTTATCATCGAACTCTAAATTAAATTTCTATTATAATTTTTGTCAATCTATTGAAAGGATATATTATATTCTGCACAAAATTCAAAATAGAGAGTGAGGTTCACTTCGGTTGAATATCAAAACACAGTGCTATAATACGAGTGGAGGCGATAACGATCGGATCGTTAAATCGGAAGATGGGTTCTGGCCTTTATTCTGGGAATCGCCGCGCGCAGGAAAGCTGTAAAGCGGGAAACGATCGCGCCGGATTGATCCCCTGTGGAAGGAGAGTTAACGAGCGGCATCGTAATTTATCTCTTCGACGGGTTAACACATATCCACCGAAACGTTACTCAACTTCGAGCTTCAGTCCATTTGACTGATCGACTGGAGCAAGTTTCGAATGGTTCTACGATTTCCATTCACGATCCGACGATCTTGTTCTAGGACTCTGTGCTTACTTAAGACGGAAACTTGGAATTGCTTCTTTAACGAAATTCGTGTCCTCCGATTCGTAGAAAGTAAAATTTCGATCTCCTTCACAGTCACTAATTCCGAAAATGTTTTTGTCACAATCAAACAATTTTACTACAGCTACATTTATCGATCGATCACGCGTCAGACATTCCACTAGAAACTACGTGTTCATAATTTTTTAAAGATGCTTGCTGATGCAGTCTTTGGTGTCCTTTAAAATTTCTTGCAGGCTCGCGAGCGCATTCGCTTGTGCCTCAGCGTGGCATTTCGCCGCTTCCGCAAACTGTTTCGTGACCGAATTCTCGACGTTTTTGACCGTGTCGTTCAACTCCTGTGTAATCTCTTTCCTTCGACTCGTGGCCTCCTTCGTGCCGCCGGCAATGCACTTGACAAAATCATCTGTCTCCATGCATTCCTTTAAGATTTGTTTCATCGTGTTCCTCAGTGCTTCCGCCTCGTTTAATTGTTGGTCGCACTTGGTTTTCGCTGAACGGAGCCCAGCTGCAGCCTTCTCGTTGCAAATTTTCACTCTCCTCGCATATTCTTCCTTGACGGTCCTGAGAGCATCCATCTTTCCACGAGCACATACCTGCGAACAGTTTTATCCCTTTCACTTCTGTCATTTTCATATTCCCGTAACAAATTGCACCTTGTTGAAGTTGATTAATGTCTGTCAAGAAGTTTCGTTGAAAAATCAGTATAATGAAGAATACGTTGATACATTATATTATAACTAAAATGAATCGCATTTCCTTAAAGAAAAGGAAACCCTTCCATATTACCACGTCCCGGTCTGATTATAAATTCCAAGTGGTATTCCATGGAAATGCGGTTTAATGCCGCGGAAGGTGGTGCCGGCGCATGAAATTTTCGTGGACTCGCGTCGTAAGGGAGCAACAGAGGAGTTCAGAATACGAGTGGAAGCTGGCAGCATACCGCGGAGAAACGTCATCGTTACGTTAAATTGATAATGATTAGGATACGCAATGATACCTCGGAGGCCGTTCGAACAGTTTCTTCCACTCGCAGTATCTCGTCCGTTATGAATTGCTCGTTCTTCTTGACTAACTCGCCTAGCTCCTTGCTGGTTTTAACAAACAGATCCGCGAGCTCTTTCATCTTCTCGTCGATGTCCATTCTCGACCGACGTACGATGTAGCCGAACGTCTCGGCCAAACTCTTCTTCAGTTTGTCGCCGTTCATGAGTTGTATGTACACGCTCGCCTTCAACAAGAACAATTAAATTGTTCACTTTCTCTTAGTTTGAATCTTGAAATACTATTTTTTATACCGGTACGTTCCGCGTGATACCCGGAGGATGATGGTTCGATCGTAACAGTTGCTTAAACATTCTGAGAGTAACATTTCTTCCACGATATAACGTCACATCAGGGCGGGAGGTTAACATTCAATTTTCTCCTCGTCGAACCGAACTTAGAACGAGCCAGAAACGAACTGGGGATTAAATTAGAGGAAACTACTTGTTTGAAAATACAAAAAGCGCCATCATCATTTTAGATCCTGTTCATATTTTTACAACGAAACGTTTGAAAATTTCATTAGCGGAGGAAATAAGTTCGAAATCCATTCGATGTGTATTGTATATATATATATATATCGATGGATGGAGGGTTCAACTTCAGCCGGTGGAATAATTCACGACGCCACGGGACGTCCGCGTTATTTATCCGGAGTTGACAGTTATCCGAAAAAAGGAGCACGGCGAACGAGAATTATTTATTTTCCTTCGTGCCCGGAAGCTGCGAGCTGTAACGCGAACTTCTGAACGGGAACACGTATAACAAAAACACAGAGGGAAATAATTCAGAAGACGATATACGTGTTAAAATGGTCGCGCTATGAGCTGATCGTAACAGGGTAAGGAGACAGATTCCGGGATTACGTGTTCGCGTGAGAGATTCTTCTCTACGCGGGAGATGTAAAGCAGCAGGCCGCGGACGAAATTTAAGTTTGGTACGCCGACGTAAACCATCCGCTGTATTTCACAAAGACCGGCGGAACAAGAGCTTATCTTTATTATCAAGTTTAACACGTCGTCCCTGGGAAGCAGACTCCCCGGTTTCTCTTCGCGCAGCGATTTATCTCCGTTACCTCGTATTAAAACACTTCCCGAAAGAACCAGAGGAGGCCAGAATGAGTTAGAATGTTTTGTCTTTTTGAATATTGATACTTTCCTCGGAACATAACAATATTTCTTTACGCTATAAAAGATTTCCACCCGTGGATAAAGTTACCAAATGGTGCGTAGATATTTTGGATTCAACTATCGAAGTTGTATTTGCAGGGATGGGTATTTGCGGAGAAAAAGTTGAACGGGAACATGGCATAACGATTGAACGGATAGACCCAACGCCCCTGAAAAATTATCGGGGGATAATCATTTTTGTGATCGGCGGTCCGGGTGCCGGGAAGAGTACTATTGCCCAGAAATTAGCCTCGAGGTATAGTCTGTTTCTGGTGTCGGTGTCGCAGATGCTTCACGAAGAAGTCGCCAGTGGTAGCGAGAGGGGAGACTTTTTCCGAACCTATATGACCAAAGGCAGCATTGTGCCGGCTGAGATAATTGTTCAACTGGTGGTGCATAGAATGCTGGCTCACTTGCAATCGCAAGGTTTTCTGATTGTAGGTTTCCCTAGGAACAAGAAACAGGTCAGAATTAGTTAACGAGTTCCACTATTTCACGTAATCTTCAGCGGGAATAGTTTATTAACACTAGAAAGACTGAAACTTAGTATATACCTATATTGCCGAAAAGCAGTCAAAATGACTGCATTGTGAAAGAATAATGTGTAAAGAAATTTGTCTAAAATTAATTTTTAATATTTTTTATATTATTTACAGTCATATAACAAGTTATTAGTAAATGTTAACAATAAAAAAGATTTACTTCACTTGGGAAAAAAAATAATTTATGCATTATTATTTGTACATTTGCCCAAAAGCAGTCAAAATGACTTCCTTGGGCAATCTAGTGTTAATGGTTATTGCGATGGTATAAGGATTACTGAAGCAGCGATAAATCGATTAATAGGCTGTAATGTTCAACACTGAAGTGAAGCAGCCAGATCTGGTGTTAAATCTTTATGCGAGAAGGATGATCCTTCAGGAACGAATGGCACTACGTGCCACGATAGCGAGAAAATTCGACGACAACGCCGAGGCTGTTATCAATCGCATGATAGATTATTACACGAACGTAAAGGGTGCCATCGGGCCTAACAAAAATGTGACTAAATTAGTCGACGCGGAGGCGGAAATGAGTGACGTGTTCATAGAAGCGTGCACGTTGATAGACCTGACCATGGAAAAATTTAGACGTCGATAACTCATCTGTATAGTGTATATAATAACAGTTGGTTTTAGTATTATTTAGCAATAAAACGCTTTCAGTAATTTTGCTTGAGTCGAATTAGTGATCTTACGTCGTTGATTTGATGGAAACGATAAACTTCAACAATTTCGTGCTTACGCATGGAATTATGATACGAAAAATGATCAAAACTTGGAAGTCGTCGCATTTGAAAACTGCACGATCTCTTCGATTAAAAAGATTTTCAATTTTTCCGGCAAGCGTGTGCGGAATAATCGACGTTCTGTCGTGTCCAGGCCTCCCTCCTTTCCACGTTCCTGTATTTTTCTGACTCGGATCGCGGATCCGGCTCGGAAATTACAGGGCATACCTCGGCGAATGGATTTCAAGCATATTTTCCGCGATGCTGCCACTTTTAATACGGTTATCTGGACTGTTCCTCCGCACGGTCGTCCTCATTTTTTTTTAACGAACGTACAACTTCTCGATAACTTTTATGCCTCCCGCTTTAACATTGCTCGAAGCGATACCCACCTGCGATGGGAACATAGCGGAACAGCTGACACTTAAAGGATGAAGCCAATGAACAAACTTTCCTTTCGTATTACCGTGAAACTTTTCGGTTCTCACCGGCAGGAACTTCAGATATTTTTCCCCTGACCCGTCGTTCGGCCGTTACTTTAATTTTTCCGGATACGTGAAACGAATATCCATGGGAGCTATTCCCGGAAAAGGTGTCCGCCACACCGTTGCTTTATAATTTCTAACTCTCATCGCGGCCGATCCTTGAACTCTTGTAAGACATACTATTGAATTTGTCCATTGACCCACAAAATGCTATCTGTGATGAAATTTCGCTTTACTTGTAATATTTAAGAATCAAAAGATTTTAAATATAGTGTAGCTCTGAAGCATGATTTCTGAACAGCAAGACGATTTTTTTTTTAATTCAAATAAAAAGAATTCCCGCGGCGAAGCTATGAATTTTGCATTTCTATTAAAAAAAACGATTCACGTATGGGCTTAGACGTTCAAAACAGAGAATTTACGCGGTTCGGCGAACCACGTGAGAATCCTTTGTTCGAAATAATTGAGAAACACGCTGGTGGCACGTTTCGACCGTCACGTATGGCGCAGGAGACTTTAACATCCGGAATTGCGACCAGCCCGCAGGCTGCGCAGTATGGATAGAGACGGTTGAAAAATTTTGTTTAAATCTTGCACCATATAAATATCTTGAGTTTATTAGTTCCACGTTCTTTACGCCGCTTCTCATCGTGTAAAACGAATGTAAAAGTATTCGCGAGGAAAATGTTTTTGACAAAAATTGGAATCGAAAGACGGAAAGGAAATATTTTTATTCTATTACGGAACGAATTGCATGGGAATCGTAGCGTGAACAATTAAAAAGAACGAAGACAAAGCGTAAGCTACTACGTTCACCGATCTGATCGCCCTAAATTTTCGATTAGTAAAGCACGAAACAATTTCTCTCTGGTACCATCACGAAAATTGTTCGATTTCGCTTGCTATTGAAATCCAGCGTGCTCGTTCCCGTTTCAAATCGCGGAGGAGAGAATGAACCGTCGTCGTGTTCGAGAAAACGAAATGTTCTGCCACTTTTCACAGAAAAGCTTAATCGCATAATGATCTGGAAGAATTAATAGTACCGAGTCATAACCACTCAACATAGAAAAAAATTATAGTACAGTGTATTATAAAGAAAATATTTTACTGAACGAAAATTTTGTTTCTCTTTCTGGGATGGTCAGAAACTGAATTATCGGTCAACGGGAATTGAAATTAAAGTTTTGACTGGTCAGCCTCGACCGCGTTCCCCCGGACCGAACTTCACCGATACTACATTCACTTTGCAATAACGATAACTCCGCATCGCTGCTTTGGCTATTGATTTCCTGCCGTTCGTTTTTCCTTCTCCCTCCGCCGTTTATTCCCATCCCGCTTCGGTGTCGGGAAGACCGAGAGGTTTCTACGTCCCCTGTCCGAAGGTATGGGTATCGTGACCCGCGCGATATCGGATGAACTTGTAAAACTCGCGCAATCAGCCGTGAGATTGCATGTGGTCCTCGCCCTTTGTCCCCGTTTCTCGTTTCCCGTCCTCACGAGTCCCGCTGTTTTCTCTGACCACGACGGGATCGCCGGCGAACCGCAACCGAGCTCCCTGAGAATCCTTGCCCGTGACTCGCATTATATTCGATAGTAATCGTAAGAACGAGATTGCGCCAGTTTTGGACAAATCATTGTCGTCGCGTTCTCGCGCAGATTGTACTTTTTGTCATAGCGACGCTCGCAAATTTCATCCGGGATATAATAGAGGAATTTTCCCGGAAAAATCGCACGAGGTATTTATATTTGAAACTGTTTGCCGATGTGGAGACGCGGAGAAAAAACTGGGGATGGAAACGCGAGCGCGGCTAGGGAAATAAGAAAAGGGGGGTGTGTGTACAAGAAAGGTGAATCTCGTTAAACGAGAACGCGGCGTTCCTTTTTAACGCGGAAAGCTCACGTCGTCGTTGGCCAACGCAAAATGAAGAAAGAACGCGGCTACGAAGAACACGTAGATAAAGCAAATTTTCCGAGGCTTCTCCATAAATGTATGAAGAAGAAATATAAAGCCTACCTAACGCGAGGATTTCGGTTCGGACCTCCGATTCCTTTACTTAAATATGTACATTCATATCTGTTAATCTCATTCCTCTTTTCTCGCACGTCGAGTTCATATCTCGGCACGGTTTAATACGTACGTTTATTTTTTAATCGCGCGCAGAGGGATTCGGACATTTTTCAAATTTCTTTAGGTTTTACTTTACTCGCTATCTTTCTACGTTCTTGCGAACCCCAACATACTTTATCCTTTCGTTTTATCTCGTTCTTTCGCCATCTGCTTTCGTTCTTGCAGTCACATCTGGCTGAAATCTCCTGCTCGGAGGGGACATATAAAAAAGTTGGAACACGAGGAATGAAAGGATGCGAAGATATCTCTAAAATCTTCACGCAGATCATTTCTCGTAGTCCTTTCGGTATAACACGGTTATCCACATTTTATTCGCTATCAGTAACCATTTTTTCAATGAATACTTTCCACCTCTAGAAATATATTTGCTGCTTTCTCAACTTGATATCTTGTCTTTTAAATCTTAGTGTAAAAGGCAAGATGTCATACTTAAAATACAGAATGAATCAATAAGAATTGTCATCTAAAATAATACAATATTTACTAATTCTAATAAAAAGTCAAATGAATCGTAATTTATATAAATGCGAGGAGGCATTAATTCAATAAGTTCCATAAATGAAAAGATTCATATAAAACAAAAGAATGATCAGTTACTTTATATGACTTACTGACTCACTCCGCATCTTAAGTGTGGCGTCTCTCTTGAATTTATCTAATACCGTTGGGATAGAATGATTCGCGAAGTGTCAGGTTTCGTATTCGTTCTTCTTAAAACAGTTCCTGCTTGCTCTTCCAAATCTGCGGTTACTTTGTCAACTCTCATTGGTGTTAGGTAGTCTACGTCCGGTCCCATGACACTGCAGCGGTTTCCAATAAATTTAATACCAGCGTCGTCTTGCGTGTATCAATTTTCATGTTTGCAATCGTCTCTATTTCATTTCACACTTTTAGATAAATATTGCTCTCCGTTTATCGTGTGAGCTTGATATTATTTCTGGAAACACACAAACTGTGAAACATTATATTTTTCTCTCAATACGTTTTATTTGACAAATCTACGAAGAAACCAATTCGGAATCAATCAACAGAAATCAGTGTTGCATAAAATATGTTCACGAATACGCTGGACTGCTGATCGCGTTCTATTGCTTCTCCTAGTTTTTCTTCTCCTTCCGGACGTCTTCTTCGCGAATTCTCCCAGAAGTCTAGTCTCGATTCCACCCCTCGACCGTTGCACCAGCCGAAGACGCATGCTCTGCATTACAAGGAGCGATATTTTATAGTTTGTGCCGTGCCCTCCCGCGGCCTGAGACATGCCCCCCTATAAAACACGCTTTACGACTCGCGAGCCCTAACTTTTTTCGCAAAACAGTCGTGAAATCTACGAAAAATGGACTTCGTTCTTTCGTCTCGAATGCCACATTGGCAAATGAAACGATGTATTTGCTGTAAATGGCGTATAATGACAGGTACAACCGATCTATGTATGTAGATGTGAAATGTTACATACAGAATGTACATTAATTATATTCATAAAAGAATGTCATATTTTTTTTGTATCAGTTAATCAGACTCGACGTTACACGACAATTAAGTTTATGGCTGATGCTTTTAGTAGGAATTCCAGATGCATGGCCTGAGATGGTCAAAGCTTTCAAAAGCTCCCGGTCATTTTTCTCACTCGCGGCCGCGTTAACTGTACTTTTATTATATGTATTACGCCAGTCCGCCAATTTACCGAGATTTAGGAGCTACCGCCTTGAGCTTCCGCATCGTGTCGACTTAATGACGATATATTTCGACGCCCAGCGTTTTCATCGTGAAACCTGTACCACGATTTTTATTCATCGCTCGCTAATATCTCATATTTTCAACCGGTGTATTTTATTATTTTTCCCTGGACGATCGTTGAACAGGTTTCGCCATACTCGAGCCGGAATATTTAGAAAATCGGTTCTCGAAAACTGGCGTAGATGACGATATAATCGCCTCCGCGAACGAGAAAATTCGATCGAATTTCGATCCGAATAATGGGATTTACGTCTTTCAATTTCAGCAAATCGTGCCCCGGTACGGTGCATAATACGTATATCTATATATGAGTGGAACCGATACGACGTTTGCGTAATGTATTTTGTTAATCTCCAAGCGGATTACGTACGTACATCCGTTTAGGATATTATCGTAGACCGATCGCGCGGTAGATGTAATAAATCCTCCTCCAGTTTGTACTTTCTATCAGACGCGACAGAAAAAACTAGACAAATTGTTATCCTGTTGTGCAATTGGTAAGCAATCCGTTGCGTGAAAAATAAATCTTCCCCTATAAAACTAAGTTAAATTTCCATTAATTACTGGAATTGGAATTAACCTGACTCCCAGAGAATTTAACAGACTTTTAAAACCTCGTATTAACACACTGGGATCAAGGGCCTGATTGAACCACGATCAGAGCCACGTTTTGAACGGAAAGAAAGTTTTCGGGCTGGAACAGAGTCCATGAATCTATCAGGTTCTCTCCGGCGAGGGATAAATTCCGCGCGTCGATAACGCTTCTATCTTTCCTTCCCGTTTGCTTGCCTATCCGTTTTTTCTTATCCGCCTATCAATCTTCTAACTATTTCTTCTCCCTCGTCCTACCTTATTTTTGCCGGTCGACCGCGTCTACCGCCGTTTTACTCCTCCGCACTCGGTGTAATTCCCTTCGTTCGACCACTTTTTCCATTATCGTTCATGCAAACGTTCCACGGTTCGATCGACCACTTCCAGCCCCCTTATTCTTAAAACGTGATCTATCGTCGGATCTACCACCGCGTCGCGACGCCGCCGAGAGCAACACCGGGTTAACTTTGTGTATGCAGTCTTCGTCTGGCTGAAAAGCAGCTCGTCGAAATGCACCGGCACGAAGTTGCTCTCTTGATCTTAATCCTTTCGTTTTTGATCCGACGATCATTGGATATTTCCAGCGAATTTATACGCCACTCGCTGAACGAATTAGTTCTTTCAATATGAAGAGAACCTGGTTACCTTAATCAAGTTACATGCATGCGAGTTACCTGCGTCGAATAAATCCGTTTTGTCGAAATAATCTAATTTTCTTTATTTGTCACGGAGACACGATTAACCACAGTTTCAAAAATAAAAAAAAACCATTATTTGTGTTCCATGTAACGGACACGGAATAGTAGGAATAGAAAGAATCCTTTTTTCATTCTATTCTCGAGTGTAACTGGGAAAACACAGTTTAATTTGAACGTGCTGCCAGTATACGCGAAGCGTATAGTCACCTTTCTTTTTTTATCCCCTCCGGGTAAAGTCATTAATTTCGATGGCTTTGATTGGTGACGCGCAACGTCCCGTCACGAGCCTCTGAAAACGAGCTCTTCGCTCTCGGCAGAGAGATTTCCATTAAATAAAGCATGAAAAATATATATGGATGAACGCCTGATATTTCGATCTTTTATCTAGATCTGCTCCTAAATTATTCAATTGTTGAATGTTGGAAAATTTCGGAAAATAGAGATCTGTTCTTTGACTGGTTTCCGGTTAGTTTCTAAACAGTAAATAATACAACTGTACACGGTTCTTTGGCTCGTGAAAATTTCACTTGTTCAGAGCAGAGAATTGTAAATTGGATTCCTTTTACTGTTCTTCCGTAGACAGAATTATCGATAGCTGCAGTGAATGTCTTGCCCTACCCTTTCTTTTTCCCTCTACTTTACTTCTCAGCACTTTCATCCCATGTACAACCGCCGAAAGTTCCCGAACCGGCTTTGAGAATTCAATTCCAGGTGATAAAGCTTGAGAAATCCCAAATTGATCGTGAACATTTTTTCCCTCGTTTAATTGACTCTTTTATTTAAACGGTTCGCACTTTTCGAATAAAGCGAGATTGATCGCGCATATCCCACATGGCTCTGCTCTAACTAGCTCGCAATATAAAAAGAGAGCGCTGGGAACGTTTCGACGCGCTCGCGCGTGGTCTATTAACGGGAGAGAAATCAACCGAACTTCGAAACCATTGCGTTCGACGGTAATTTGAACGGATGAGAGTGTTATTCCTCGGGTACACGGAAGCTCTTAGAGCACAGTAAACCCTGCTGGCAGAGCGCAGAAGTTCGAGTTACCTACCTATCTACCTGCCGGATGCGCTACTAATGTAATAGCAATTAGCTATGTATTGCCAGCAATTTGGTCTACGGTTAATTTTCGTGGAAATTTTTTAATTAAATCGGGGCATTCCGCGTAATTGGAAGTTTCGTTCTTTTAAAATTTAAACCACCCAATTATCTTATTCGAGTTCTCAATCACCACTGTTTTATGCTTTCCGTTTTCATCAGAACAATAAAACACCGCACCCGTTTCGTTTAAGAGTTCAAACCGTAACTATGTAATATAAAGAACGTCGGCAAGGATCGTTCGAATGATCACTGAAGCAAGTAAACTGTTTCATAGGATACTGGATACTACGTTCTTGTTAGAAGAATAACAGCGATACCTTTTGCGTGTAGAGTTACCTCGTAACTCGTTCCTTTCCTTTTCTCTTATTTCGTTCCTTAAAACTGCCTCCTATCCGACAGCCTCTCTTTCTCTCGCGAGTTGTACGCTTGCGAAAGTTTTAAACGAGAACCCCAAGCTGAATCGGAGCTCCTATTATTACCATAAAAGCGGGCGTCTCCGCCTGTATTTCATCGGGCCGGACTCGCGAAACAGGAGTAATCGAGTTCTTTTCGTTGGCTATGACGTCTCCTAACAATGCCGCTCTGTTAGGTACTTACTACATCGAGGTAATTCCGCGTCTTATCGCGTGCCGCTTTTTCTTCCTTTACCGAAAGAAAAATATCCCCCTTTGTATCAGCAGCCACCGGCGCGCCGCGGTGGAAACTTTTCCCTCCCTTTGTTTCTTAAGCGATTGTGTTGCCTCTGGCTTCCGACGCGACGTCGGCCGTCCCATTATGCCAATGCATTTCTATCGATACATCACCTCTCTAAACGTTTCAATGGTTATATATTTTCACAGTGAAATTATGTCAACAGTTCTTACATTTTCGCCGTCAGATTTCTTACCGCCCCCTTTTGAATTTTATGATCTAGATTCTCGTTATTTAATTAAAACAAGATTAATATCGCTGAAATGAATTCTTGGAGATTTAATTAAGTTTCCACGTCCTGTCGTCAGTCTTTCTGCTTGTTTTTACGTTTATATAGGAATATTAAAATTTTCCTAAGTAAGGAGTTTTACGAGTTCTTTATAACGTTTCATTTCATAGTTCGAAGCATTCTCCTTGCCATATATTAATAGTGCGAAGAGTACGAACGATTTAGGGCATTAAAAAGGATTATCGAAACGTTAAACAAAAGCGAACCTTGTGTAAGCAGATAAATTGAATAACAGAGAAGGAGGAGCAGTCCTTTAACATGCATAGATGGATACAGATTAGTTTGCCACGTTATATTGTTCATGAGAGGAGTCGTCGCATCGCGTTGTTGCAAGCAAGTATGTATGTATGTCGACCGGGCGTTTCATAGGAAGAACAATGGTCGCAGCAGGTGCAGTGTAAAGTGACGATATAACAGCTCGCGGGGAACAAAAGCGATGCGGGCATACTTGTTTAAAACGCTTATGTCGATGTCTCAATTGTACCGCTACCATTCCCTCCCGGTCTACTCCCTTGCCTTTCGCCATTCTCTCTGTCGCATTTTCCTCTGGCCCGTTGCAAAATTGATATTTGCATTCTCGGCTCCCGATCGACCGACCGACCGAGATCACCCTTGTTCCAATTTCTGGCGTCGCATAAACTATTTGAACGGGATAACTCGCCCACTGTGTCGTAGAAAACGCGGACGTTTCGATACGAGAACCGAATCACCTACGCGTGCGAGCGTTATCTGAAAAATGATCGATTCGATGTGCTGGCTAGTTTGTCAAAAAAGTGAAGACGTTTACTGATATTTAATTTTTTCTATGATATCTATTGGCCGCTTTGAAACACTCAACGAAATGTTTCTCGCGGCAATGAGGAAATGTTAAAATTTCCAAAAATAATGGAAATGTACGAGACGGAGGCGAGCGAAGCCGGCGAAAGTTTACTCATTACTTTTTCAACGCGTGAACGTGGTCTAGTTACTAGGAGCAATTTTACGGAAAATGTGAGAATTCGCCAGTATGTTAAACGAGGAAAAATATTTTTTGCTCCAGCGAAGGAATCGCGTACATTGTGATCGCAAAACGAATATTGTTAGATAATGGGCTTTTAAAGCGCATCATGAAACTGACTATACGTGAGGTACGTTCGTTAAAGCGGCTGTAAAATGTTCCTATATTCCATGGAGGACCATGAAATTATTGCTCTATTATTTTTACGACGAGTCCTTTTTTCGCGTCAAGCGTAAAAGCTGTGTCTCGAACGCTAGAAAGAAGATTGGAGAACTTTGTGAGCGAAAATAGAAAAAGTGTTTGAGCTTCTAATTGGGCCGACCCGTTCGAAGAAGCCTTTTCGAAATTTCGTTTCACGATTTTAAATTTCCACTTTTTTAGACTTCACCCTTTAATTTGGAATTTCTAGAATTACATAAAGGAATGAATTTATATGTCGTTCGTTTGTATAATTTATTGTAATTCATTTTTGTTATGAGTCGCAACTTCCGACTAAATTCTGTTCGAATCCAAGGAATTGGAGCGAGTATCGTTTCAATGGCGCGTAATTAAAAATTGAATGGTCCCTTATGGACGGAGCATGCAGAAAAATTGCTTCTTCGGTGAAAAGAAGCGCGCAATTCAAGAATGCTTTGTAGTACTCGTTACATTTGGTCGTGAACGCTGAACTGGAAATGACATGATTGAGTTTTCCATATTTTTATTCCATTGTATGTACCCAGCCTCAATATTCCACAGTCTGTTGACCGTCGAATCGATTGTTTTTCTCATTTCTACGTAGCACTCATTAGCATTAAATTATTGAAAGATCAATATACAATTTAAAATACGTGGTTCGTCGCTTAGTATTGTTTCTAAAGTCCAATTCAAATATTATGAACTTGGCTGAGGCAGTGATTTTAAACAGCCATGGGTAGCTCTTGCATTCATAATTTGGTCAATGATTGTGGAATAAAAATGCCGACCATCTATTAATCGAAAGAAGTAAAACCGATTTCAATAGCAGTCCATCCAAACGACGCGATGTTTTGACCGATTCGATAGTTTCACCGAATACGAAAATATGTGATCGTTGCTTTCGGTTATTGTCGGTTCGGAAAATAATGGATCGACGCTTTGATGATCGTCGGAAATGATTTCGAACGATCGAAGCCAGCCAAGATATTTTTCCATTGTTACGACGTCGGATTTGGAACGGTGGATGCAGCGTCGACGATTTCCAGTTTTCAGAAACTACAGGGCGAACCTCGAATCGTGCAAGCGAAAAACTGAACCGGGTGAAACCGGGATTCGATTCCAGTTCTCCGGTTCGACTTTTATCATTCGGGTTTGATCTAGAACGTGTACTGTTTTTTGTGTGCGAGAAATTGGAGTCAGGATTGTTTGGGTCTAATGGCACGTGAAGGAACATGTTTGGCGGATCAGGATCGCTTCCTTTTTGGTAATTACCGATTGACTTACTACGCTCTCGACGACGCAGAAAGACGGGACGAAGCTACTTTGACGGAATTAGGATTTGGAAAAAGTTTAAGAAGTTTGGGAACGCAGTATTCAATAAAGAGTTTGAGCACGAGGAAAATTCAATCTTCCGCAGAAAAATTCTTGTAGCAAAGAGAATAGTGACGCGGTTTCATCTCTAGAAAGGAATTTTAGAAATGAGAATTTCTGTGACAAAGGGTAGCATGAGTGTGCACGCAGAAGCAGAGAATGGATTTCAGTAATAAAAAATGATATCAGGGCGACGAAGAGAAAATTTCGGTAACAAAATGGTAGTATCTCAAATACGAATGCAACTATAGAGACAGGAAAAAACGACGAGCCTGTCTATCGGATTTCGGAATTCGCTCGTTCCACACATTTGTTGCGTGGATCATGCAGTTTGTGAGACATCGTACATGGTCTTAACTTCAGCCAACTAGTGCGCAATCCCATAATCCTCTCGTTTAAAGTTTAGTTCGCGGTAACGTGCCAATCGGTATTGAAAGGCGAAACTGGAATTTCAAGCTCTCTGTGTCCTAATTGGAACTTGGAATTTTCCCATATACGAGTTATCTAGGTTGCAGGGCGAATACAAAACGATGGGATTTTATTTAGAACAATCAGAAATTCAACCGATGCCACAGTATAAAAAAAACCGTAGCCTCATTTACGGTGTCGGCTTTTATGATCTCATGACCAACAGATTCCCCAGCTTTAATTTGAAAAGTGAATTATTCGAGATAGAAGAAAATTGTATACTACCATTTTGTTTAGTGTTAGCAGTAGCTACAACTTTTATTTGAAGCATTTTTCGAAATTTTGAGAACAAAAAATTTTTATTTTCGTCATGCGTACACTTTTTTGACAGAGCGAACCTACTATTCTTTCTTATACTGATTAAAAAATTAATGAATTTAAATCAACTTCATTATTAATTTGGAATTGACTGATTCTTTATTAATTTTCGCTTCTCTCAGAAGTATTTTAATTAAACTAGAGAAGATCCAATCTGACGAAGAATGAAATTCAATTTTATGAAGACTCGCAAATTTAATCCTTTGGAAGTTGTGCATCAAAATAGGGTCTTTAGTCTTTGATGCAGCCAGTGTAATTACTTTTTCATGTGATAATAAAAGGATATGGCCAAACAAATAAATGGCTTCGACAAAAAAAAGCTCGCATACTTGACGCTGCAGCAGATATTAAATTCGCGGAAATCGTTGTTTTGTCAATCCACATGTTGGAAGCCATTGTACTAATCGGATACATCAATTATATCTCGAAGTAATATTCTCTATTGCTATCGATTTTGCTGTGTCAACCGTACTTTTTATATTCTTCGATGTTCATTTTTTTTTACGTCACGTTTCTCGTTTCGCGATTGAGTTATCTGTACGATCGAATCACAAAACATTTCAGAGAAAAAATATCGAAAGCTTATTCAGCAGAACGAATCCTGCAGCTTAATTAACTGCTAAATTCCGAGATTTACGTTTGTCAATCCTTCGGGCGACGCTTTTCGATATCCCAAACTCTTTGCCCGACAAAGTTAAAGCGGATATACTAATGTAATTAATTCATTGAAAGCCTAAGCTTGAAAATCTGTTCGTAGCAAGTTCGTCGATCAAACTTTAATTCAGTTCGCGAAATATTCTGGATTTGTTATAACGACAGAAAAGTTCTCGGAATTCAAATGGTTTTTCCAGTCAAGGGACAAGCAAAAAGGAGAATCATTAAGTATTACCAAACATTGGATGATCGATACTGTATTTTTATTTCTCGTTAACATCTACATTACACACGAGATTCATTTTAATTTTAGATAGAATATAGTACATGTAAATTAATATATTATCTTTTATATATTTGGGAAAGTTGTATATTTTGAAACATCAATATCTTTCCTTTTGAGGGCCGATGTTTAATTACATAATAGACAATTGGGCGTTGTGATTTCTTTTTAGTTTTTTTTCATCGAGTGTATATAGCTCTTGTAGAACACCTTTACAAAGTATACAAAAATTAATCAATACATTAACTATCGTGATGATGGCTGGTATTTTCAACACTGGGCAGCTGGGTAGAAACGCTTGTGCGTTATGCATTATTGTGATGAGAGTATGTATCTGTTGAAAGAAATGTCACAAAGAATTTAGTGTACTATTCAGGATCAATATTCCGGACGTTAGTATTGCCACATGGTTTGGATCTTTTATTACACGTACAAGTGATATTAAAATTTCTTTTGATACAATATTTTAATTGACTTCCATCGATACACGAGACTTTCTTAATTAAATAATAGAGATTGACACAGGCGACGGTCTGGGGTTTAATTTTATGATTTATCTATACTTACTATTTGTATGCCAGTTAATAAATATTTGTATGGCTCCAGTATATTCTGCGTCTTTTCGAAACTGCAGAGGAAAGAATAGGTATATGTCATAGAATTGACAATTGAATTTAACATGAGTGTAAACGTTGCCATCGCCACTGGGCTGTATCTCGTGATAAACCAAGCCAACATAAGTGTAGACACTTGAAGATAGACATCCAGGAACGCTGTGTGTATTTTTCCCTTTCGAAGCACTGTTACTATCAGTTCAATCGGATAGACGATTCTTAGTAACATCCCAAGCCACATTATGTAAGCTATCTGCAATTATAGAAAACTGATTAATAGTATCCCTATCGTTTTCTTTAGTAATTAATATATGGAAGTTTTTTTTAATCGATGATCAAAGCACCTTGATGCTAACAGGTGAATAAAGAACTGGCATCTGTTCTTCTCACAGACAGAATATGTTTACGTCTGTGAACCATCCAGCAGTAATGAATACTTCTGCAATGCTCATGTTTGCAATCATTTGAAAGAAATTGTAAATTCGCATGAAAATCATTAACCGGAGTGCCCTCCTGTTCTTCATGTACTTAGGACCGAATTTAAGAATAAATAATAAGTACGAAGCTATAAGCACAAGAACTGTTATTGGTGATGAGACGAGTGGTAGATTCTTCGTTCTGGGATCTAAAAATTTAACGTAATGATATTCAACAAGTCATTTAAGATATTACTTTCATCCAGTGCATATGAGAGATTAGTATATTCGTTAACGACTCACCAGCTTCTATAGTCCAATAGTAGTACATAGCTCTACTTATTAAAGATTCCATTCTCTTACCCTTTTCGTAAAAGCAAATAGAGACACCTGAATTCGTAAACGATTTACTTAAGTATTTGTTTTTTATTATTTGTAACTTGACATTTATCAGGATTTGATTAAATTAATTATAGAAATCGATATTCTCTGGATTTTATTTATATAACTAATTATTTATTATTACAATAACGCAAAACTCTATTGAGTTTTAACGTTATAAAGCACACATTTATATTTCATAGTCCTTTCTCGAAGTGACAATTAACGAGAATTAATATTTTTGTATGGTTGAAAATACTGTCACATGTCAATGTGTATGAGAACATATGTTATGTACATATGTTTAAAACCTTTTATGATGTGCATGATTGATACATAAGAATGTAATTAATAGATACTCCACACAGAATTTATCAAAAAGGTTTCCCCATTTCAATAAAAACTTGTCCACACATTTCCAATGTACGTATATTAAAAACATCAGATTTATACTATGTATGAATACCATCTCGTGTAAGATCAATTGAATCGTGTACAGCTTTTCATAATTAGGGTGATGGAAAAACGTTTACACAGTAAGAGTTGATTTCATAAATCATCTTTACATGTGGGCAATGAATTCTTTTTACGTGTACGTATGTCATTTATTTAATTCAATCGTGATGTCAATCGACTTACCTAACGTTCATTGATCTCAAACACTTCATTTTTCGCGATGTATAGATCAGTCAGATATTTATTGATTCGAATTACGGTTTTGTTTCCTGGTAGACAAATAATGAAGTTTATTAGGAAGATGGAGTCCATGATATTTAATATCATTGACTGAGGTAATGCTGACTGAAACTGCAATCGATATCTTCGACCTATCTCTGATTTCTCCCAAATTCTCGAAATCGAAGGAATACTCGGTAATGAAAGAAGTTACACGCTATTATTCCCTTTTTATCGAGAATTAATGCATGAGAACCGATATTTCCGGTCCCAGGCCTGTATCGCTCTCCGGTCTACCGGCTCAACTGAGAAAGTTAAACATTTTCCAATGAGAACGTGCGATACCAGCTCTGTGATTCGTAACCGATAGGGATCCGTGCGATCTCGCGTCGCTCCTGCCCGTACCAAAAACACAAACGCGTTTTCTTGGGCTTGGTTTATCGAATCTTCGATACTCGAGCGCAGCCAAAGCTAATATCGAAGCCCGATCCACTGAAGTTCATCCTCCTTTGCTCCCTTTCCACTTTGAATTTCCAATTTTCTCGACACTGTCCAATGACCTCGAAATGCGTGACAATTTAAAAAGTCTGAGTAACCCTAACTAGATTATAGCCATTGAATATTTTGAACAATCAACTTAATCTATATAAATCCTTTCATACATATAATTATAAGTTTACAATACATTAAACGTGCCAAATATTATTCTATCATAAAATCATATATTATCTTTATAAGACGATCGTGAGCTATCATTATAAAAATTTTTATCCTGTGATCTCCGGTTGGTAAAAATTAGATCATGCTAATTTGAATTTATAATCTGGAAGAAATGAGATACAAGGGTAAGTAAAGAAAGTCGAGGGATGCTTCTCCGTGATAGCTGGTCCACGAAGAAGTGATCGAGTGATGTTTCAAGTCCATGAAGTTGGCACGGGAATGTATTAAGCATCGCTAATCGAGATAACTTAGCCGATGCGATGGGAAGCTGGCAGGAGTAAAGTGGTAACTCGGCTGGCGGCTGGAAGCCGTCAGGGGTTGGGGGGATGGAGCATTAGCCGCCCCCGGAGCCTCTCGCTAAGTGCTGCAATTTATTTTATTACCCTCGCCCGCGTCTACGTTTGGAAACCCTTCGGGTCTGGCCGCTCCCATTCGCGGGCGAAAACACTGGTACATCGTGGGAACGTAATTTACACGGAGTTGCGGCGGGGGTCGGATAGAGAATGTGAGAGCCGTAGAGAGCGTGTGCGCGGAGGGCTCTGAACAAGGTAGTACAATGTATCGACAGGCGAAAACAGAGGGGTCGTTTTCGTTGCCTGTTGTTGACACTTCGTTCCTGCCGCGTTTCGAGCCTTTCCCCGTGGCCCCCGAGTCTGATCGGATTTTCCTTTCGATTGTCTTTTGATTTACGGCGTCGAAACAGTCGGAGATCGAACGCGATCGTTTTACTCGAGTAAGTCATCTGCTGGAGAAATGAACGCGAAAATAGAGCGGAGCCAACAGCAGCGGCAGCAGCGTGTCGCCGCGAAAGCATGGCTTGAAAACGGGGTCATCCAGCGATCGAACCGGGTGCGCGACAGCTCCGCGACGATGATCATTGGCCGTGTTTCGGGCAAAACTCGTCGCGCTGCTGTTCCCGAGATCGAATTTCGTTTCGCAGACTGTACGTACCGGGTCGATCGAACTTCGTTATCGCGCGACAGCGGAGACATTCCAAATCGTGCAACTCCTAGCGACTCTAGTCTACAGTGGTGAATTTGATAAATTAATATCGTGACCGCTTTACTTTTTGCTTCGTCGGAACGGAGACGCGTTTCCGTCGCGAGAGACGAATTTCGTACATGCGAGTATCTGAGACCGAAAATCGGACATCGAATGCCGATTGTCACACAGCGTTAAAAATTTATGAACTAATATGTTACACGGTGAAATACGCGCAATTTGTTCATCGTTTTAGAACCACAAGTAGGGTTCCGCAGGGTGAGGAGGCAGGGGCAAAGAGTATAAAGCGGAGAGCCCGCATGCGAGGCGAACCTTTAAAGCAGCAGCGCGAACGCAAAACAGCGGAAAAGGGTTCGTTTGCGCGTGACAGAACGAGAGGGCGAGTTGTTCGAAGGAAAAGGTGGAATTCCCGGGTCCGCGCGAGCAATTGGACTGTAATTCGTTGTGGGATTACCGCCGCATTGCTCGGCGACACATGAAATAATTCCTGCACGGTTAATATGATATAAACCCGGCGCGGCGGTCGAGCTCGAACGTTTTCCGCCACGCTCCGCGCCGCGTCCGGCTTAAAATGCGTGGCTAAGCCCGGTCGTGCCAGGTTTGTTCGACAGTTGAACGCAATGAGAAGCTTTCGAGAATTATTCCGATCCGCGTGTCTGTTAGTCGATAATTCGCGCGAATCTGATTTACCAACTTTCTCTTTGTTTCGCGTGACGCAAATTCATTCACCGTGAATTGTTGGATAGACGAAAAAAAAGTTCGCTTCTAATCAAAAGCTCCGCATTTCGACGTCGAAATTCGTACTGTCATTCAAAAGTTTCTCGCCTACAAAATAAAATTTAAATATCCCGTCTTCAATGCGTGGGAGAGAACTAAGTGATATTGTAAACGTAGCGAAAGAAAAGCATACAGCAATTTCGCTCCGCAGTTTCTAGAACAGAACTCGATCGCATAAACGCCGAGACTCCGTTTCGTTTGCACTTGCGAGGGGGAAAGAAATGTAACGGCGATCGCGAACAGCAACTGCGAATTAGACTGCGTAAATATCCGAGTCCTTATTATTTTGTTTTCTTTCCCTTTTTCTCGTGACACGCAATGAGATTCCCGGCTATTCATGGAATTCCCTGGCATGGAACGATTGTCTAACTGTGCCTCGGCGAAATTCGAGACTGGTTTTCGCTGGCATTTAATATCGTGCTCGCGTTTCGCTCGCGTTCCAATACACCGTAGCTACACCGTTCATCGACGGGCAAAGGATCGGATGTAACGCGAAACGATTGTAAAAACAGCTGACGTGGAACACGGCGTCGATTTAAATGTAATGCGCCGCGACTCGGTAGTCAATGAAAATGAAAATAGCGAATCCGCTAGGATTTAAGAAGCGGATGAAATCGCGCACGTTCGCGAAAGAGTTCTGGAAGCTGTAGGTTTAGAGACGGGGAATTATCATAACGATCCCTTGATGCTTGTTCGGACTGACGCAAATACGGATCGCTATAATTCATGGTAATCCGTTTGACGATAGGGGAAAACCTATGGAAAATCCGCGATATCGTATTCTATGTGTAAAGGATGCTTGGGCTACAAAAAATTCAGTTTCGTTCTGACGAAATATAATTTACAACAATTTTTTATTAAAAAGCAAGTAATCATTTTAAAGTAGATTTTGCTGTAGAGTCATATTAAACAGTATTAACAGCTTTTTCTAATAGTAATTTAAGTTAGACCGTAGTTTGAATTAGATTCGGAATGTGATGAAACGTAAGTGCAAAGATAAATGTTTGAATCGCTTCCGAATCGAGGAGAATCGGTCGACTGATAGGTACAGGGGAACGCGTGCAAATCCAATTGATTTCGAAAACGATTTCCCCCCGAAAAACGATTCGGATCGGTGGTAATCCCAGGGCTCCGCTTGTCGAAGGTAACGAACAAGTGGAGCAAACGCGTTTTAGCCAGAAAAGCCAGTGGAGTCAGAGGAATTTCGCGCAGACGGTACTATTATTTAATTTACAATCGTTTCACGCTGGCCACTCCATTTTTCCTGTCTCTCGTTGCCTTATTTTAGCCGCCGTCTGTCCCCGCAGCGAAATATCTGCAATTCAAAACTAAATGCTCGGTTTCTTAATTAAGTAATTGAAAGGTAGTGCGCGACGTCGACCGGGCAAACCTATCAATTACACGCTCGATCGGTCCGAGAGGTTTGTTTCAGAACGTCAGTTCCAGTGTCCCAGATACAAACTGCAAACGAATAACGGGAGGAGAGCGAAGCTAAAAAATAGGAGTCACTGTGGTAGTGAAAGAGCGCTATCGAAATATGTAGGCGACGTTTGGGGCTACAAATATGTAAATAAAGAAATCGAATAATAGGAAGTGAGATGCGAGCAACGAACGGGCATGAATGGAAACGAACGAAAAAGTATATTTCAGTCCGCTGTAGTAAGTAACCAAAGAAAATATTACGAAAAAATCCAGATACAATAGACAGGGAGAGAGAGAGAGAAATAAAACAAAAATAGAGAAAACAAAAGTTTGGCACGACGAATCGAATCGAAAATGAGACTCATCGGATTCTGTCGCGTTCCTGGGGTAAAAAATACAGAGTAATAGAGGAATATAATAAAAGGGTACAAAAAGAGAGAGCGGAAACTGAGAAGAAACAGGTAATACTACTGCAAAATTCAGTGAACAGCGATGCAAAGAATGAAATAACACGGGAGGCATTATAAGACCGGTAAAAGTGAGAGAGGGGCAATGCGTAGGCAGAGATAAAAGAGTAGAGTGTAGAGAGAAAGAGGGGGGAGAGGAAAAAGAGAAATAGAGAGGGGCCGAAGGAGGATAGAGCAAGAGAAACGGGGATCTTCGTAGCGTTTGCGCCTGGGGTTGTCGAGGACAGCGCGAAGAGGGTGTGCAAGGGTGATCGGCGTAGGTGGCGGCGCACGGAGGGTGGGAGGACAGGGAAAGGCGTGGAATTGGTGGAGGCAGTCAGTGGCTCGCCGCGCGCCACAACGACCGTCGGATCTAGCCGTTGAGTTTTTCCACTTGTTACCGTATCGTGCTGTTGTACCCCGCTGTCCTCTCTTTCTCTCTCTCTCTCTCTCTCTCCCTTCCTCTATTTTTCTTATCACCTCGTTCTCACGCATTCTTTCTCTTCTTCTTCGTTCCCTCTTTTTATCTCTTCAATTTTTTCGTTCATGATCCCGAGTCTATCGTGTGCCCAGCTCTACACAAGCTCGGATCGAGGGGGAAAGTTCGATCGAACTTTTAGAGGCTTCAGAATTGTGATCTGTGTGATTGAGTGTCGACTGTTAATCGTGATTCAGTGCCATGGAGAATAGAATCCGATCGTGACAGTGTGAAATTGAACGTTGTATAATGAAATAAAACGAAGTGAATGAGGAAAGAAAGATCCGTCGACGACGTACAGTGACGCAAATTCAGTGTGAAATATTTCTCTACAGTTAGTTTGTCCTCTGTGAATCGGATGATGTAAATATCTTCTGCGAGGGAACGAGATTCGTTCATGCATTTTTATAAGTTCCATGTGAATTTTCCCGTCTTAATGTCCAACACCGTCTTGTACTTGGCGTGCTTCATGTTCCTTTAACTACGCTTGGAAAACCGTAGGCCTCTCGCCGTGACCGAAAGCGTAGCACGGCTTAATCCAAAAAATTATAATTGCAGATACCGGGGAACCACGCTACTTTTGCGTAGTCTGTATTTTGAATACATTATACAAATTGAACGTTGCATAAGTTCTCCTTTACTTTTGCGGAATTTCATAACCCTGCTCGAGTCTTTCCGGCTTTCATTATTAAAGTGCGTCGCTTCTATACTTTTCTATCGACGACATGCCACGGTTTTTCCAGTCCCTAGCGAATCGTTAATAGTAAAATTAGCTAATTTTAAATCGTTGAATATTTGCTGATCTTCGCGACCTCGTTCGCACAGAAGGTATTTATATCAGGCAACATCGACTATTGTGACCAGTGCGTGGCCATGATTCTCGTAATGGATTCTCTAGCGATTCGCAGCGGTGAATTTTCAAGGGATACTTCAGTTCCTACAATGAGGCATGTGTAGAGCCGCGAACTCTAATCTGGATTAGCAGCGCGTGGCCGATTGTGTGCACGGTACTTGGTGGGACTCTCGTGCTCTCCACATTTGCGATCTTTTCCCTTGGTCACTTCGCACGAAAGAGACGCGTTCATCTGTGAGTTATCAGGAAACGTGTGATTAATTATTCACGGCTGAATCTACAGTGCGTCCGTATACCTTCTGTTCTTATAATTTTCCTTCGAGGAAGCTCGAGTGAAAAGTGAACGACGTCTTGGATCATAATGATATTCGAGGAGATAGACGATCGATTTTGTTCTCAGCGATGATTCGGCTGGTTCTCGGCTGATGAATTTCCAGATACTTCAAAGGAAGGTAACGTGGTGCCTCAGTAGTAGAATAAAAGCGAAGGAGGATCCTTCTATATTCGTGCATTCGCACAGAGGAACCGGTTGTATATTGTTGACGAATCTCCTCGAAGGGAGAAGGTACTGAACTTGCTGGCACTCGAAATGAAAACGAAAAATGTCGTGTATTACTCAGTCGGAGGGACGAAAATGTGATCGCACGTGCAAACGAGAGAAAATGGAGACGGATCTCCCTTTTTCCTCCTATCTTCTCCACCCACTCGTTTTCTGGGATCAGCTCGGACACATATTCCTCCGACAGAACATGTAAAAACGATCGTTCATTACTCTACCGTTACTTCGTTTGTCTTTCAACAAAAAGTCGCGTCTCTGTTTTCCAGTGATTAATTTTTAACGAGCCGGTAAAAATTGTCGAAAGGCAGGATCTCGTTAAAATTCCGTAAAGAAAAGGAACGCGAGATTTTCCCGATTATCGCTGGCGCTCGTTGTAATATCCACGTGTAAATAGTAATAGGTGCGCGCGGGGATAAAAGCAAGGACCTTAATTTCCGGGCAAGTAGTCGTGAGACAGTCGACGCCATTAAATAAATCTGCCGGAACGCACAATAACAGGAAGCAAATAACGAAGTTCCCGCCGCTTCCTCTCCTTTCGTTTTCGACGACAGTTTTATTGAACGCCGAAACAAAGAGGCGTTCGCGTTTCACCCCCGTTTCTTCCTCTATCCTTATAGCGGAGCTTATCGAAGGCGTTAAAAAAGGAGAGACGCGAAGGGGATTACGAACACGATAGAATTTAGCAGGCGCGTGTATCTTATCCACTACGTGTCCCGATTCCCTTTAGTGCGCGGCGCACTTCGGTCTCGGTTCCCTCTTTTCTCGAATCTTGTTCAAATAATCACGGCGCCCTTTAACGCAACGTTCCGTGGCTGCTCCCGCTTTTCAAACAGAGCTTAAGCACTGGCTTTCATTTCCTGGCAAGAAGAATTCCGCGATGACATTGTGCGTGGGTCGGTTAATGAAAACGCGGCTATGGTTCCCAACTGAATTGCTCTCCTAGCGGGCGGAAACCTGACGAGAAAAGAGCGCCCACGGTCGAAGAACTACTGGTATTTGGTTACTATCCTTATTGTTTCCACTAAGTTCATTCCGATTCCGAACGGTTTCCATAACGAATTTACATTGATATTAGAAGCCTTCCAACTTATTCAAATTAAATCAAAATTAAATTGAGGATATTATTACAAGAAAGAGATCGTTCGTGTGGAATCACAATTTGGCGAGTTAAACGAAATAATTAGCTCCCTGTCGTGTAGTGGCTTTCTCGCTATTTCTGTCTTTAAAACATTCGTAATGAAACCACACTTGGCGCGTTTCATGCTTCCTGCATTTGCAACGCTGCTCCTCGCAAACGCGTCCTCAGGGACGCATTCATTCGCGAACCATCGTACACATCAGACAAAATGCAGCGACGGTGAAGAAATGGAAAGGAACAAGCAATGAATGTTAAAGAGCATTAAATCGACGATCATCGAACCGAAAAAGCGCATAGAAATCAAGTAGAAAGTCTGTCGATGTTCCCTTTAACCTGTTGAGACCTTTTCCAACCGGATCGTATATATATTCTGTGAGATTGTTTCATGAAATTAGCGTAAATCACACGGAATCGGTAATGCGAAATAAAGGAGGCGACCAATAAAATATTTATGAAGTAGCTCGTGCCCGTCGTGTTTCCTGTTGCGTCTCAATCAAAAGCACTGCTCTTGATTCTTGTCACGATCTGTCGAATCCGACGATTCCGACGATTCAGATTGCTCGTTACCAGACCCTTCGTGTCGAAATTCGTCATGGAACACAGATAAAATTTCTCTCTCGCTCTCTCTCCCTCTTTCTCTCTCCTTTCGGTTTACCGATTGAGAAGGAGACGTGAAACGCTTCGCTTAGTACATCGTAAAAGAAACTGAAGAGACCAAAAAGAAAAGCTAAGCTACGTAAGAGGCGAACCGATAGGTTCTCGATTTCATTCAGTGTCTCTTCATTACATTTCATACAAATGAATATACCTCACATTTTTCGGGTTGAAGGATGTATTGGTTATACAGTCACTCCCAAACGTTTATGCACTTTAGAAACGCATTTTTTAAAAAGAAGTCAGACGTCGGAAGAACATTGCTA